>NC_054707.1:46013191-46180691 GCF_016097555.1 Gigantopelta aegis | reverse complement strand
TACTACTATACCACTACCACTACCACCACTACCACTACCACTGCCACTACCACTACTACTACTAGTACTAGTACTACTAGTACTACTACTACTATTACGTCTACTATTACGTCTACTACTACTACTACTACTACTATTACTACTACTATTACTTCTACTGCTGCTACTACTACTACTTTTACTACTACTATTACTACTGCTACTACAACTAACATTACTACTACTACTACTGCTACAATTATTACTAGTACAACTACTACTACAACTACTACTACTACAACTACTACTATCACTGATATTACTATTATTACTACTACTATCACTGCTGCTGCTGCTACTACTACTACTACTACTACTACTACTACTACTACTACTTCTTCTTCTACTACTACTACTATCCTATACTACTCCTATTATCCTGTTCAATTATTTAGACCCAAACTTTTTTGCAAATGTTACGTTTATGTCCTATTCGATATTTGTTTTCTTTGCATTTACATGAAAACAAACCCAAACCCCGACAGGTTTTATATACAAATCATCATATAAAATGCACGAAGTTGACTTAATTCCACTTTTTAAAAATCTCTGTGTCTTTTGAATGCACGTTATTTCTCCTATAAATAACTAAGGTCATTTGCATATCAAAACATTGGGATCTGAGGCTACGTGAAGGCCATTATAGCTTGTTTCACAAAATCAAGGTTATTATTGTTTTGCAGTGTGTAACAGCATTGTCTAATCTTTCCGTTAAACATAGATGTAAACAAACAGAACATGTAACCCTTCCTTGTAGGTGCATTATATTTAATAAATTTAGCTAATGTATTATGTATTTTTATTTTATTATATAAATTATATATTAGCGTACCATACCTAACCTAACACAACTGAGGTGTAGCACAGTAATAAACACAAATCACCTCACACACCGCAGGAATGTGCTTTCCAAATTTATAAATAAATTTAATGCAGGGCCGGACCCAGAAGACCGGGGGGGGGGGGGATAAAATGTCAAAGGCCACCAACATCAAATAATAATAAAAATGTTATTTAATTTGCCTCTAAATTGGGAACTCATACGTATATATATATATATATATAATATATAACTACTCAAAAGAATTTAAGGGTCAGACGATATTTTCGACATTATTTTCTGAATGTCAATTATATTAGCTAGACCATAATGTCACGCATGGTATTGTTCCATTTTGACGAAAGTGGGTCTAAGCAACCCATAAAATGAATTAAAATCCACTGTGTCATTGACACTGTCGACTAGTTCTAATGGCGAAAACATGCTTACATTTGCACGTAAATTAGGGCGAAAGCGAAAGGTCTGCTAAGTGCCCATAACTTGCTTTTTCACAAAGCGCTTCATTTGCACGCTTTGCACGTGTATTCCGTGTTCCCAATGCTGAATTTCCGTATAATTGGAGCTTGCGTTCGTGTACGGTGCACACTCCAAATTCGACAATGGTACGACTTCAACTGACTATCGAAGATCGAGGAAGGGCTATTGCTTGGCTTCAGGATGGCAATACGCAAAGAAATGTTGCTCTGAGACTTGGTGTCAGTCAGAGTGTCGTTGGCCGACTGTGGCAACGGTACCAAGCAACGAATTCTGTTCGAAATCGTCCACGTTGGGGAAGACCCTGAAGCACTACAAATAGAGAGGACCGCTACATCACCAATATGGCTCTACGTCAACGCACAACCACTGCACGCCGATTACGTGACAATCTGCGGACTGCGACTGGAACTCGAGTGTCTGATCAAACCATACGCAATCATCTGAGAGCCAATAATCTACGCTGCCGTCGCCAGGCTGTTCGACCACCACTCCTACCACGTCACAGAACGGCCAGACGTCACTGGTGCACACTTCATCTGCGGTGGCAACGTGTTCAGTGGGGTCGAGTGATGTTCACTGATGAGTTCAGGTTTAGTCTCCAGTTCAACGACGGTCGGGTTCGTGTCTACAGACGTCCTGGGGAGCGCTTCGCTCACGTTAACGTTAGATAACGTCACCGTTTCGGTGGTGGCAGCGTCATGGTGTGGGGCGGCATCTCTATCCACCACAGGACCCCCCTCTATGTGGTGGATGGCAATCTGAATGGAATCCGCTATCTGAATGAGATTATCCGGCCGTTGGTTCTCCCAGGCCTTCAGCAGATTGGCGGCGGGGCAGTTCTGCAGGATGACAATGCCAGACCCCACCGCGCCAGGGTGGTAACGGACTTTCTCAGACAACAAGGTATCGCCAGGATGGATTGGCCAGCATATTCGCCTGAATTGGCCCCAATAGAGCACGCCTGGGACGAATTAGGCAGGAGAGTTCGGGATAACCATGCCCCTCCGGCCAACCTTCATGATCTGGGTCAACTTCTTATGGCAGAGTGGCAGGCCATTCCCCAAGAGTTCTTCAGACGTCTGATCAACAGCATGAGGCAACGATGTGTCGAGTGTATTCGCGCCAGGGGTGGATTCACACACTATTAAACGAATGTTCTAATGTGTAAAATCCATGTTTGACAACCTTCAACTTTGACAGCATGTCATGTGACTTTCTTGTATACAGTGACGTTTATTTGTGGTTTTTTGTAAATATGGAACAATAAAAATAAAAATTGGTGTAGTTTACATCATCAATCTAATACACTCTGAAACTTATTTGGTTATAAATTTTTGACCCTTAAATTCTTTTGAGTAGTATATATATATATATATATATATATATATATATATATATATATATATATATATATATATATATAGTATTTATGGTGGTGCAAGGGGCTGGGGTTTGGGGGTGGGGTGTTACATTTGTAATGCGAAAAACCAAAGGGCTATTGTTCGGACTCGTATGGGTTCAACCACTTTTTCATCCCGCATACACAGCCCTGAATGTCCAAAATACGATAGCATTGCTTGGTCAATAACATCATTATTTCGATCTATAACTACACGTGCTATTGTAGCACTGTGTAAACCACGTAAAATACAAGTTAGGTAGGGTATATAAATTCATTGAAAATGTATTGGTCGACATTCTTGTTATTGTTATTTGAGGAAAAATATGGGTAAATCGAAAAACACTTCAGTTGATGTAAAATCGTGTATTAAGAACGTTTTCGATTATTTTGAAGATGAATATCAGCGCGGTAGACCTATGTATGCTTCTTATCGAATTGTCGATCCAGTTGCCGCTGCACTTAAAGTTTCGGTTTCAACAGTAAAAAGAACTGTGAAAAATCTAAGCTCTACGAATCCGAGCACAGAAATCACTGTTAAAAAACACGACCGAAAACTCATCGATTTATTTGATAAAGATGTTATTAGACGATGAGTATGCAGATTTTATAGAGAGGGCGAATTACCTACATTACATAAGATTAACGTGGCTTTAAGGGAGGAATGTGGAATCAACATATCCATATCAACTTTACGAAGAACACTCCATGACCTCGATTTTAAATACCAACATAATTATGTCTACAACCGGAAAAGTGATTTTTGAGGACGCCAATATATCAGACAGGAGACTGTCTTATCTCCACGAAATATCCAGTTTACGAGAACAGGGGTATTTAATAGTGTATCAAGATGAGACCTGGGTGAATGTCAACCACACAACATCCCACCACTGGACAGATATCCACCCGGGCACAAGTACCGCCAATCACCTGCCGAAATCAGACGCTGCTGATCGAGTTCCTAAACTCTGTTCGGTGACTGGAAAGGGAAAAAGACTTATTATTTGTCATGCTGGCTGTGATAAATATGGATTGATAGATGGCTGTGAATTGATCTTTGATGCTAAAAAAACAGACAGAGACTATCATGGTGAGATGAATCATGAAAATGTCATCAAATGGTTTGAAGAACAACTTATCCCTTCTCTACCAGAACCTTCTGTTATCGTTATGGATAACGCAAGCTACCACAACAAATTAACTGAGATTACACGATGTGCTGCACTAAACGCTAAAAAGGAAGAATAACATGACAAAGCCAGTTCTTTATGAACTTGTGAAAAGTAACAAATGTGCAAAGCAATTTGTTACTGATGATATTGCTGAACGCCATGGGCACTTGTGTCTAAGACTGCCGCCAAGACATTCTGAACTCAATCCGATAGAACTGATCTGGAGTCAAGTCAAAGGGCACATAGCTCGCCATAATGATGGTAAAATGACCACGGTGCGGAGAGAACCTACACACTTCTCTGACGCAGTTAAACATGTAATAAAGATCGAAGAAGATTTTAGAAAACAAAATAGTTTTATAAGAAATAAAATACCCCCTGTGATAGTCCCCCTAACGAAGATAGTGATGAAGAAATGAGTTCGTCGACTGATTAAGTTATTTCTCCATACCCATCAGGAGTATTACTTTAATGTATGCATGAATTCTTTAACACCAAAAACGATTTATTTCCATATCATTCACTATCAAACAACCTAACAACCTATAAACTAATCGACTTGAAATGCATATAGACTACACATACATACGAGAGAAATGTTTATTTAACGACACACTCAACGTATTTGATATACGTTTATGTGGCGTCAGACAAAACGGTTAAGGAGCATTATGACAGTGAGAAAGAAACTCGCTACCGCCACATGGGCCACTGTTTCCGATAAGCAATTTTGATAAGCAATAAGGGACGTTTTATATGCACCATCCCATAGACAGGATAGCACATACCGCAGCCTTCTTACATCAGTTGTGGTGCACAGGCTGGAACTAGACACAACCCAATGGGTCCACCATGTGGGATCGATCAGTCGACCTACCATGAGCGAACGCTTTACCTCTGAGCTACGTCCCGCTCCATATACAAAAGAAGCCTTAAGTGGGGTTGGGGTTGTGCAGAGGGTCACACCTCCACCAATCGCATGCATACCATATTCTTCTCTCTCTCTCCCTATAACCATATAACCATAGATTAAAATATGTTGAGTGCGTCGTTACATAAATGACGTCTCTCTCTCTCTCTCTCTCTCTCTCTCTCTCTCTCTCTCTCTCTCTCTCTCTCTCTCTCTCTCCCTTCAGCGCGCGCGCTTGTGTATTCCACAATATAATTATAATATTTGATACATATTGTTTTTTTCAAACTGAGGTTTTGTCACTTGAACTCCCCACCTGAATCCGCGCCTGCTTCATGTTTACAGATATTTTCTTAAATATAGGTCATACTACGATTTGTGCGGATAGGACGATAGAACCGAACATTAGTTCGAAACGCACTATAGAATGATGCTTTTGATATGCAAATGACCGTAGTTATTTATAGGAGAAATAACGTGCATTGAAAAGACACAGAGATTTTTAAAAAGTGGAATTAAGTCAACTTCGTGCATTTTATATGATGATTTGTATATAAAACCTGTCGGGGTTTGGGTTTGTTTTCATGTAAATGCAAAGAAAACAAATATCGAATAGGACATAAACGTAACATTTGCAAAAAACTTTGGGTCTAAATAATTGAACAGGATAATAGGAGTAGTATAGGATAGTAGTAGTAGTAGAAGAAGTAGTAGTAGTAGTAGTAGTAGTAGCAGCAGCAGTGATAGTAGTAGTAATAATAGTAATATCAGTGATAGTAGTAGTAGTAGTTGTAGTAGTAGTCTTACTATTATTATTTTACTATCACTACTACTACTACTACTATTACAGCTGCTACTGCTACTGCTACTACTACTAATGAGTACTATTTCGACCAGTATTACTACTATAATTACTACTAATATTACTACTTTTACTATTATTTCTACCACATCCACTACTACTTCTGTCATTACAAACTACCACTACTACTACCATTCCCAACACCTCCATTACTACTAATACTACTTGTAATATTGCTGCTGCTGTTACTACTATTACAACTACTACTACTACTACTACTTCTACCACAACTACTACTACTACTACTACTACTATTACTGCTCCTACTACTACTACCACTACTACTATCACCACCACCACTCCATTCCTACTACTACTACTTCTGCTATTGCTGCTGCTGCTGTTACTACTAATACTACTACTACTACTACTTCTACTACTACTCCTGCTGCTGCTGTTGCTTCTGATATTACCCCTACTACTTCTGTTAATGATAGTAATGCTCATGACGCCGACGATAATGACGACGATGAAGAGTACTTTTTCTCGGTGTCGTAGAAATGTAGGTACTTATGAACATGCTTGAACGTTTTCCAAACAGATGGTGCGTCGAAGTGCTAATCCAAGGATTAAGAAATTCAGTGGTGATAAACCACGCTGAATGTCCAAGGTCTTGGCCACAGTCCACTACTTTTAATCCAGACGATATGACGTCGTCTTCGTAATTAACCGAGCAACACAAACCAGCGTCCAGTTTCACAACCTTACAAACCACAAGATTTGAACGTTATTATTTCCGGAAACTTTGTTTAATGAAGGTAAGACAATAGCTGTGAATAATTTTCTGTTTATTAAAGAAAAAATGTCCCAATTTTTAAAGCTAAATAGCCAAGAAAATGTCAATATAAAACACTAAACGAGTATATTATATTTACTAATTATTGTAAAAATGTCACTGTTATTTACAGCTTATGTTTAAACTGGTGCATTATGCAAAATGTAATGTAAAACAAAAATGAGAAAATTAAAAAAAAATACTGTGCCAGGCGCGTGTGCCAGAATTTTTAGCCGGATGGTGTCTAAACTGTGTTAAGAGATATTTATATGGGTATGTGTGTGTGTGTGTGTGTGGGTGGGTGGGAATCAAGTCATTCTCCCACGGAAAATGTATTGAAAAATAGAAAGATTACTCCAACAGGGGATGGGGGAGAGGGGTTCGACCCCAAAACCATCCGCATGCCCACGCGCCTATGTGCATATCAAATACGATGGCCGATTGCCCTACCATTTTGCTCTACCCCAGTCCGTTGTATTACTCTAAGGTAAAATTAATTTACATCTCTGAGATTAACTTTCCCACAGCATTGTGAGATTCCCTTTTTTTGAAAGTCACCCACCTGCAGCCCTGTGGACTATTCACTATGGGACTCTCTGTCTCTGCCTGTCTGTCTCTCTCTCTATGTCTCTCTCGCTCTCTCTCTCTCTCTCTCTCTCTCTCTCTCTCTCTCTCTCTCTCTCTCTCTATGTCTCTCACTGTCTCTGTTTGTCTCTCTGTATCTGTCTGTCTGTCTGTCTGTCTGTCTGTCTCTCTCTCTCTCTCTCTCTCTCTCTCTCTCTCTCTCTCTCTCTCTCTCTCTCTCTCTCTCTCTCTCTCTCTCTCTCTCTCTCTCTCACACACACACACACACACATACATACAGAAGTCAACAGCGGTTCATAGAACTACGCAGAACTTAAAAATTGAAATTCTCGAAGAAAAAACCCAAAACAATTTCATCCCGAACATGCAAGACTTCTGGCTGAGGTAAAACAAAATGGCCCAATCGAAACATCGTTTTCAGTATGGACAGTATAAACTTATATTAAATAGGCTATCGATGGTACATCTTATTTTTACATTACTGTTTGTATTATGCACTAATTTAAAACTAAACTATGTATCAAAACGAACGTTCTTAGATCAATATTTAAAGGCGCATGCTCTAGTTTCAGCCCGTGAAAATGAACAGTAAATTTAGATGGTTCTACAAACATGCAACACATCAGGATAATGTTATAGCACACAGCAGATAACGTCTGTGATGTTTAAACGTGAAAATATCGTCTGAAAATAACTAGAGCTTCTTTCGATAACTTTTACTTCTCAGACGAACGTGCGTTTTTGGAATTATAAAGCAAATTCATTTCGGCGTATTATAAAAACTTTGATAACCGGAATCACTTCAGGTGTACGAAAATGAACATTCTAAATAATAAAATGTAAGTACTTGTAATTTAAATACTCACACAAAAAAAAACGTCGTAGTGTTTAAAACCTAGAGTCCGTTTCTTTAATATAATAAATAGTTTTGTTGCTATGCTGTGTGTTGCATACTTTGTCCGCTATTCTATATTAGAAAATTGGTCTTTTTATGAATCGCCTAATATATATACATTAGAGATGGGGCGAATACTTGACAAAAGTAATCGATTACGATTACGATTACTTTAGAATGTCACGATTACGATTACGATTACAAAATAATTGAAAGTAATCGATTACGATTGCGAATACATTGTCTAGCAATCATGATTACAATCATGATTACATTTCCACAAATCTACACAAATAATGAAATGATGTTACCACCATGAAGTTATGCACTTTATTTTACAACTATACCGATTTCATTTATTGAAAGACATAATGGATAATTTTGGATTATTTATTAAATTATTTCAAACATTTATAAACGTATGTATACTGCAGGGAGGGAATCAGTTTCCAAAACCAGGTTTATTATTCTTAAATTTGGATTATTGACGAACAGGTACCCATAACTATAGGTATAATTATTGTATCAATGCATAACATAATTGTTATATTACTGAAATAAGTCATAATTAGTAATTGCAAACTGTCTGATCACTATTACTTGTTTTTTTGTTTTTTTGTTTTTTTATTGTTTGTAGAACGTATAACGTATCATTAGAAGCGCCGCGTTTCATAGAACATCTATTAAAATCAGCTTTCGGGAATTTTTATCAGACGCATTAATATTTTAAGTTATTTTAAAGGAAAATAAACCAAGGTTTATTGTGATAGACTACTTTCAACTGGGTGTTTGCTTAATTAGTTACGTTATTTGTGGTTGTGTCTGCGACAGGGTGAGGATGACTGCCCATGGAATCAAGCTTGATACGACTGGCTGGCTGCCCGCCTGCAGTCATAACCACTAACAAAAGAAAAGAAAGTTTGCCAAGGTACCATTGGTGGACTTTCACACCTGTGACAAAACGAGATATTGTCAAGCGTTTGTTAGTTGAATTCAGACCCGTGATAACGCTGTATATGCATTCAGAGGAACGCAAGTGTTTTATTATAAAAACAAATATATAATATATATATATTATTCATTTTTTTTACGGAAATGAATTAGGACACAAAACTGAGGCATGGTGTAGCACCCGTGTATATATTACTAGCTAGAACACTGTATTCATTCAAGTAGTTATATAGTAAACGTAAACACGATAGATACCATTATGTGAATGTGTGTCTTCATCCCCTGGGTAACATTCATTTGATAATCCAGACGTTATGATCCCCTGTTTCTCAAGGCAAATAATAGTTCTACTATGAGAGTAGTAGACAATGGGAGATCAGTTCTACTGACTGACCAGTACTGCTTCTAACTATAGGCACTGTTACTGGAGTTGATGTTAAACACATCTAAGTTTAGTAAATAATTATGATTAATGCACATTAGCAATGTAATCGATTACGATTGCGATTACATGACATTCTCAAACAATGTAATCGATTACGATTGCGATTACATGAAAACATGTAATCGATTACAATCGATTACGATTACTGATTACGATTACCCCATCTCTGATATATATATATATATATACATATATATATATATATATATATATATATATATATATATATATATATATATATATATATATATATATATAAATAGATATATATATATAGATATAGATATAGATAGATAGATAGATGGATAATATAGATAGATATATATATATATATTGTAGTAAAAAGTATTTTATAATCATATATAACTGGTAAAGTAAATCACTTTAATATGATGCGATTTTGTGTAAATTTTACTTTTTAAAGTTCAGTAAGGAAGGATAATCCTTGTTTTCAAATTGCACTGTTTTAATATTCACTTCAGTTAATTTATTGCTCTAAGCTACAAGCTCTTGCATATACATATACATCCTCAATATATATGCACACATGCGATATAACAACACACAAGAGAATTCAAAACCACTACTGTAAAAGAATATGTTTGGGCGAATATCATCTTACGAAGGCCAACGGAACAAAACGTCAACTACAGTTTCAAACACTATAAGAAGGGTAAACTTAAACATGCCTTAGATTTGTCCTTTCTCATCACCACGAGTACAAAATGCCGTGAAGACATCAGCCTCTCCGATATGTTGTTGTCATAACTGCCATATCGTGACGAGTATTATTTGTGAAACCAGCCGTAAAAGTCTATGTTTGCATGCAAGGCAGCTTTGTTTTAACAACGTCTTTGTATTAAAGTTTGAACAATTCTCAACGTTTTTATTTTATTATTCAGAAAATTTTAATTTTGTAAAAAATATGTTTTAATAGGAATGCAGCTCAAAATGCATTTTTATGTCAGGAATAAAAAATGACAGACAGACAGACAAACAGACAGTTTATGTAGTATAAAGGCCTTTGGCCCATAATACAACCAGAAGCCTGTTATACATTTTGCGCATACATCTAGCTGACAATTGACTGTATACTATATAGGTCAGTAAAGTACTTTTATAACGAACTGCAAGGGACCAGGAACATTGGTTCATTATAGCAGTTAGCCGTTTTCATGCAGGAAGTCGGCCATTTTGAATTTTTTACATTTTAACAGCATGAACACAAGAATTAGAGGGTTTTTTTTAATATTTCATCTATTATCACCAATAGAAGCAAATATACAAATAAATACAGCATGTTGAATCAAAGGAGTATTCAGTCATGTTTTGAAACAAAGTTGATGCCAATCGACTCCGTAAATACACGGGGACGTTATCTTACTGATCTTATCAGTATAGCCATTTTTGATGCATTGCCGTTAATGTTACTGACTGATAAGATACAAATAAGATACAAAACAATTATGATCAGTTCGCTGTATATGCACTAATTTACACTGAAATTCACAATTTTGGCAAAAAAATTGGTTCGTTTTAACAGTTAATTCGCTATACATCGTTCGTTCTATACATTAAAATTTAGTAATACTATATAGGGGGTGGAGGAATCGGGACTTTACAATCAGTTTGTTCTAACCGGTAGTTTGTTGTAAGTGTGTTCGTTCTAAAAGTACTTTATTGTATGTATAATTAAAAAAATTTGTATTGTAATTTGTTTTTGCACATTATACAGATAATGACATATATTAAATAATATATACAGAGGTTCTCGTGTCATAATGTCAATGAAGGTTTGCAATGAATTAGTTTTCATAAATTTAGAAATTTTGGCTTAAATTTACTAGACTAAAATATGAAGATTTGTTAATACATCCTAACGCTTACATACAAGCACAATATATGGAGTTCATCCTCAATATAACGTAATCCTTTATCCAAACAATTTGAACAGAGTCTTTCAGTGTAGGCTATGTTGTTATAGGCCTATCTTCCTTGGTCAACAGCAAATCTAAAGTTACTACATCTAAATCTTGTAAATATTACTCTAAGATACACAAGTGAGATAACGTTCTTTATTATATAACATTTTGTCAAATCTTAAAATATCGGTGAAATAAAAGTGTTATCAGTCACTCAGTGACGATAACATATTTTAGAGTGAAAATGTCACTCTAAAATGTGTTATCGTCACTGTAGAAAGTGTTATCTTCACTGTAAGAAAGCCGGAACTATTTTGCTGCTGGCATTTTAAAAATAAAGGTAAATTGCCAAAAGGTATATAATAAATAGAAAATTTCATGTTTTTTGTTAGATATAAGTTGTAGAAGCATCACGAGGGGTATATGGCTTTTTATGTACCCTCTGTGTGTTCTTTTACTCTGAGCCGAAGGCGAGGGGTTAAAAGAGCACACAGAGGGTACATAAAAAGCCATATACGCCGAGACATGCTTCTACAACAAATTTATCTTGCCGACATGTTAAATCATATAGCCAAATAATCAAATAACGCCAGACAATAATTGTTAACAATTTATTAACGGAGCCGTACCACGCGGACGCGAACGAAACCACTTGCCAGTGACGAAAAATAGTTCCATCGATAAACGAGTTTTTAACTTCAAATGTTTGTAATACGAAATTGTCTGAAACAGATATTAATAACCCCCCCCCCAAAAAAAAAAAAAAACACCTTTTTTTTTTATCAGAAATGTATGTAGTAAAAAAAATAAAAATATTAAAAATAAAAAACAAAAAAAACCACTGTTGCTAATCGCGCATTAATACAATAACACCACGACCGTAATTAGGTGGCCCAGTTCAACATTGCAGCTTTTAAAAGTATTGAAAGTGTATTTTATAGTAAAAATAAAATTAATTATATATACTTGATTGATTATCAATGTTATTTATAATCTAATTATTGCTTTAGCATTAACTGGGGTGGCTGGAAACTTGGAAATTACAGACGGGGTATAAGAGAATTTGGCTCCGCCCACAGGGGTATAAGGGATTTGTCCAACTTCAAACAACCAATGAGATTAAAGAATTTTACATGAAGGCGAGATTTAATATGATTTATATCTCATCTCGTGAAGTTTGCGCAAGCACGACTCGTGAGATATGATTGAAAACTTCACTCGATGAGATATAAATCACATTTGATAAAAAACAAACATAAAATATCCTTTATACATTTAACAATGCGTATAATGCTTATAATAAAAAAGTATCGGATAGATTGGTAGAGAACGTTTGTTGGAAGTTATCAAACAATCGCTGTATAGGAATAAATATATAGAAGGTACTCCCCGAGTGTCTTGTGATATCATAATTTATCAGCACGAGTTGATAAAAGTATGAAATCCGAGGTTTGCCGAGGATTTTATACTTTTATCAACGAGTGCTAATAAATTATATCACAAGACACGAGGGGGGTATTCTTTTTATCATCCATTATCATTCTTTTCATTTGCGACAGTTGTAAACAATGTCAGTAATGTGGGTTGAATGTCAGCGGTCGACTCGTTAACTAGCAGAACGGCAGTTTAGCGCTGAAACAAACACAGTGACGTAACAAAACATTGTCTTGTGATTAAAATTTGACCAATCAAGATTATAAGAAGCGATATCTCCTGCGGAGAATATCGCAGGAGATATCACAAATTATAGTGCCAGGTATATCTCCTAAAAAAGCCTTTAATGGATGATAAATAGTAAAATCTTAGTAGTTCCTTCTTTAAAGTCATTGCACTAGTTTCCAAAACGTGTGCGAATTTTGGCATAAAATACATTTGCAGCTATTACAAATATCGCGTTGACCAACACCGATAATTGAATGAATACTAGTATTTAACGACACTCCAGCTAGACGATAACTGAAGCAAGAAGTTATGACTAACATACACTTTAATGTCTAAAAAAAAAAAAAAAATTACAAAAAAGAAAACAATTAGAACTGCATAATATACCTAGGTCATTAATTTTAATTCATGTAACAGCTACGTAAATACGATTAACTGTTATACTTCGAATCGATTTTAAAGTTGGTTGTTGAGGGATTAAAGTTGAAAATATATTCTCTATAAAGAAAAAAATACATCTATTTCCAAAAATTACTTATTTTTGTGTTGTGTAAATATGTCAGTGCTTCCTTAATCTGTGTCAAAGGCTGTTTAACGTTTACGTAAAAGGGTTTAAAATCCCATGTGGCGAGCTCGATACACGTAGAGTAACGTCGTCATAGCCGTGTAAATTAAGCAAAGACGTCATTGCATCGTCCAGATCTAAACATGATGTTTGATTTGTCACAGCTGACCTAATGCCACAGAAACCCGCAGAGGTATAACAGTATGTTGATACTAGGATAAAACAATTAGCTAAAAGTGCCGCAAGGGCATACATTTGTAAGTCACGGGCGTTTCTTTTAAAAACAAAGAACTCATGTATATTTTATAGCATAGTCACCTTTTTGAGGGTCAGTGTTGACTGGTTTTTATTTTGTGTTCTGGACGACGTATATGCAGGTGAGTATATGCTATTTCATACTCGTTTACTAGGAGATGGCCAAAAGTGGTCAACCAAACAGCTATGGCTTATTAATATATATGTCAAAATAATAATAAACTGCAGTTTAAATACATTGTTTTAATGTATAGCAACACACAAGACACACAAGACGATGTAGATGCAGATGTAGATGTAAACTATAGAATTTCCACGTAACCAAGACAACAAAAGAACAAAACTAGTAAACACCACATTACCTTTTACCTTTAAAGGAAAAATTCAAATTGTTTTTGTTTTAAATTTGTATGTACACTTTGCGTTTTGTAAATTGATTTTATACTCGGTTACCTTTTTGACCTACTACATTGTGAAAGAAATCTACACATCCATTTATAATTAAATCTTACTGGCCATTTCAATGGTGACGGCGATCCTAAACCGCGTTTATTAAGTGAAACAATCCTACCTCTTACGATAACCTCAGACTGCCAACTGTCACGACAGAGTTGGCCCACTAGCCGATTTCCCGACTTTTATGACTGTCCAGTTGCTAGTCAGAGCACACTTACAACTCGATTCTTGTCGTATACAACGCTTATGACCGATTAGTTGTTAATCTGAGCGCACCCACAATAAGTCGAGAGATGGAAAAAAAATGCAACGCAACCATCGAGTTGGCCAACTTCGTCGTGACAGATGATAGTCTGATCCTAGCATAAAACATCAGGTAGTCGTGTTAATAAATGTTAAAATATGCAAACGTAGCCTTGTAGAAATGAAAAAATAAAAAAATAGCATATATAAGACATAATAGATTCGTTAACATTTTGTTCCTTGATAACCCAGTTTTTAACAGTTTCACAGTGACGGAACACGTCTTAGCACTTCCAATATTCTGTCATCAAAGTATTGGGTGAACATCTTTGGAAATTAACTTTGAATGTCTTACAATCCTCATTTTCAAAGACACATTAAACAATATATATATATATATATATTACAAATCACAGATTGAATATGAAGATTACGACAGATATTGTTCGTCAGGCGGTATTTGGAACGATTCGTCGCCCTCTGGTGAGACAGATTCATGTTGATAGTCTGGACCCACTAGAAACGGAATTGGAACTGGAGCACGTGCCCAACAACCTGAGGACGAAATCCTCCAAGAACGTGGACACGGCCCAGACTGCAGCCAAAGACACAGCGAAGGCTCTCAGAGACTTGGAATCAGACAGGATTCGGAGAAAAGTGTCAAATATAGCAAACAGGAAAATTCCCGGACCACCGAGTATTCCACTCCTTGGAGCACTGTGGCAGTATTTACCTGGAGGTAAGCACCACATTCTTGTTAATACGAATACGAATATCTTTATTTGGATTGGCGATTATTTCACAGCGTGTTACACTCATAAATACATTACAGTTAATTAACAGCAATGTTAAAAGTAAATATAACATTTTGAACATTGATTGTAAACTTACTTAACTTAGTACAATGGTGTCAATTTAATGGCTCGTACCAGGCAGTGCCGTAGTATGTACTGTCCTGTCTATACAATGGTGCATATTCTCTCTAAGACTATATATAAAAATTACCAAATGTTCGACATCCAATAGGTCAGTCGTTATTAGTATTGGCTGCTGAGTAATCTATAATCAAGACGTTATAATAAGTGTTAATTACTACATGTCTTCTTGTTCCAGCCAGTGCACCACGACTGGTATATCAAAGACCGTGGTATGTACTACCCTGTCTGTGGGATGGTGCATATAAAAGAATCCCCTTACTGCTAATCGAAGAGAGTAGCTCATGAAGTGGCGACAGCAGCTTTCCTCTCTCTATCTGTGTGGTCCTTATCCATATGTCTGACGCCATATAACCTTAAATAAAATGTGTTGAGTGCGTCGTTAAATAAAACATTTCTTTCTTTACTACATGACTTGTCTTTCCTTTCACACAGGCAGATACTATGGAATCGATCTGAACGAAGCCATAAAAAGTAACCATGCGCGGTATGGTGACATCATCAAAGAAGAAATAGTCCCTGGTTTCACCCTTGTCCGAATGTTTAACCCCAGCATGTTTTCAGACGTGTACAAGGCAGAAGGCGACAACCCAGAAAGAGCACTATTTTCACTTCTCAAACGATATAATGACGTCAGGAATGACGGAGTCCAGGGACTACTTACAAGGTAGGATGCATAAGCGTACGAAACGTGTGTGTGTGTGTGTGTGTGTGTGTGTGTGTGTGTGTGTGTGTGTGTGTGTGTGTGTGTTCAACTGCCCCCATGTGCTGGGGTAAATCCTGAATTCGGGCAAAAACTATAAAGATATTCGGACAAAATGAGATGGCCTGAGACGTTTTTACCATGTATTTTCACCATTCCAACCACAATATTAGTAGTTCGTTTGCAACCCTATATAACTGTAGTAAACTTATGTCTCCATGTACGCGTATGTGTATGCGTATGTGTATGCGCGAACGTGTGCGTACGCGTATGCGTAATGACTGTCACAACATGTAAGTGCCACCGAAATATGAGATGGGGAAAAGTTATAATAATAATAACAACAACAACAACAACAACAACAAAAATAATAATAACAATAATAAATATATAATAACAACAACAACAATAATAATAGTAATAGTGATAATAATAATAATAATAATAATATTGTTGAAAAGATTGAAATCACGAAAAGACGCACACAATGTTAATTTCAAATTTAGCGGGGAATTCACCGATGACGTAATTTTATGGAATTTACGTGTCTATACTGCGTGAGCGTAGAGAAAAATTCGTAACATGTACCGATTCTGTGCGTACGTTTGTTTTACGCAGACGCAGACGCTCACGCATACGCATACGTACACACGGAGACATCACAATTTAAATACATAGAAACTAATTTTTAAATACGCACACGTTCGCGCATACGCATACGCATACGCGCACATGGAGACATAGCTTAATGCTAATATGAATAAATGTTGTTATCCACATTCAGGCATTTTCATTTAATTGGGGCAAATAGCAGCCTGTCCCCTACAAAACTGAGGGCTCGTACACAGACACAGACAGACAGAGAGAAAGAGAAAGAGAGACGAGAGTACATATTGCCTATAATAAGCACTGGGTCTCCAATAAGCGCCGGGTCTGTAACACTTTGCAACAAATAAACGCCGGGTAACACAGCCGAAAACTCATTACTCCCCGACATCATTTAAAAAAAAAAAAAAAACTTATAAAAAATAACGGGTCCCTTTTTATTACTTCGCCGGTCTCCAATAAGGGCCCGGTCTGAGACCCTTTTGAAATGAATAAGCGCCCATTAGAGGAACTACGGTATTCCACGACACCCCAAACCAAGTGTTTAAGTATAACTGGCCGACTTTACAAACACTGTTTTGGTCTTAAACGCGTGTACCTACGTTCATTTACAATTCTTAAACACCTGTGTTTAAGAGAGAGAGAGAGAGAGAGAGAGAGAGAGAGAGAGAGAGAGAGAGAGAGAGAGAGAGAGAGAGAGAGAGAGAGAGAGAGAGAACCCTACCCAGGCTTCGTAAATTCGTTCCTATATGCCGATGAACGCTTAAACGGATAGACATTACTGTCGTTTTCTGTTTGCAGTCAAGGAGAATCATGGCGGCGTCTGAGAAGAGAGGTCCAGCAGCGCCTCCTGCCGCCCAAAACCGTGGAGCTGTATCTCGACGAGCAGGGGGAAGTGGCGGACGACTTCGTACAGAGAATCACGGAAGTTAGGGACCAGGAGGGGCGGGTTCACGACTTCCTGCCAGAGATCTACAAATATGCAAGTGAAGGTATGTAGTGCCCTGTAATAAAAACTGCCCTGAATTGTAATACTGACTTGAATTGTAATAAAACTGCCCTGAATTGTAATAAACTAGCTGACTTGAATTGTAACAAAGAATTGACCTGATTTGTAATAACTAGAGCTGCCTTGAATTGTAATAAGATACCGACTTGAATTGTAATAACACAAAAATGGAAAGGAACGTGTGCTTTCTTTGATGGAACACTGCACCGCATTTCTTCAGTTTGAGGCTGTTGAGTTTATTGTATTTAAGACAATCATTACTGCCACATAGGCTTCTCCTTTCGACTATCAGCAAATATGTTTGTGGACCCACTGGGCTATTTGTCATTACAGTCAGTGCTCCACAACTGGCATGGTATATATTAGCTGTTAATCGCTATGAGTAGCACAAGGAGTGGAGGTAGCATGTTTTCTATCTTAGTACCCTACAACAGGCCCCTCCAAGACGGGGCTGCGTGGGTCAGTGTTCGTGGTTGTGGCCCTAGTTATGGGGGTTGAAGGAGGGGGGGGGGGGGGGGTAGGGATATGACTGCTCCCGGCTACGCTAGTGTATGCAATGTCCCAGGATGGCATATTCACACCTGGACGTTCATTGATCACATCTAGATTTGACTTGTACTTCGCCAGTAATTGTGACCATTTCATGGATTCCAAACACTAAATTAATGTTTTGTGTATGCATAAGATATTGACAAAGATTGACAACAAATAACGAAAAAAAAAGAAAAGAAAGAAAGAAGAGAAATGCATTTGGTGGTATTAGAAACATCAAGATGACCAAAAACACCTCGGATGTAAGGAAATGGATAATCTAAACAATAAAATCTAAATAGTGTCTAATTTCAATATAAAAAGGCTCCAATAATGAAAAATATGAGGTAATTAGGCTCTGTCACTTTAACTATAGACAACCGAATTGCTATCATGACTGCAATTTTCGCTATTGTTATAAATCAAGCGCGGATTCGGAGGGACAGAGCTGGTCGATGAGGTTTGGACACCCTGCTCACGACTAAAACATTGTTCCACTTAATTTAAAGTGTATTCTCCCTTATACCCACCCTGCAAAAAACACAAACAAACAAATCCTTGATCCGCGCCTGAAATGAGTTGTTTTGCTATTTATTCGGTTCCAGCTGTAGGTACTGTGTGCTTCAACCAGAGGCTGGGTCTGTTCGGGAAGAACGCGGACCAGCACAACGACTTCCAGCAGGCGGTCCACACCTGCCTCGAGCTCACCCAGAAGGAGCTGTCCATGATTCCCCTCTTCAAGGTCATGGACACGTCCCTCTTCAGAAGATTCGCCGAGGCGCAAGACACTATCCGGAGGTAACTCTGTCTTATATGTGTTCCGCTAAAATAACGACACCACTAGAGCACGTTGATTTCTTAATCATCGACTACTGAACGCAGTCTTGTAGTAAACCCGCTAAATTGTTTCATTATACATGTACATGTATATCTTCTTTTTATGACAGTTGTGATATGTTTTAATATATGAGTTGTAAGTTTGAACCTGTATATAAGGGTCACCTGTCTATAACGGCCACTTTTGTCAGGTCCTTTGGGAGGCCGTTATATACAGGTTTGACTATGTACTTTCCAACAGACAGAATAGTACATCCTGTATATGTAAAAGTCTATATAACGATATCACTAGAGCACACTGATTTATTAATCAACGGCTACTGACACGTTATCTTGGAGTAAAACTGCTACATGTTTTCATATGCACCTTCCAACAGACAACAACACACACATCCTGTAGATGGAATAGTGCATATAAAAGATTTATTAATCAACGGCTACTGACACGTTATCTTGGAGTAAAACTGCTACATGTTTTCATATGCACCTTCCAACAGACACAACAACACACACATCCTGTAGATGGAATAGTGCATATAAAAGATTTATTAATCAACGGCTACTGACACGTTATCTTGGAGTAAAACTGCTACATGTTTTCATATGCACCTTCCAACAGACAACAACACACACATCCTGTAGATGGAATAGTGCATATAAAAGATTTATTAATCAACGGCTACTGACACGTTATCTTGGAGTAAAACTGCTACATGTTTTCATATGCACCTTCCAACAGACAACAACACACACATCCTGTAGATGGAATAGTGCATATAAAAGATTTATTAATCAACGGCTACTGACACGTTATCTTGGAGTAAAACTGCTACATGTTTTCATATGCACCTTCCAACAGACACAACAACACACACATCCTGTAGATGGAATAGTGCATATAAAAGATTTATTAATCAACGGCTACTGACACGTTATCTTGGAGTAAAACTGCTACATGTTTTCATATGCACCTTCCAACAGACAACAACACACACATCCTGTAGATGGAATAGTGCATATAAAAGATTTATTAATCAACGGCTACTGACACGTTATCTTGGAGTAAAACTGCTACATGTTTTCATATGCACCTTCCAACAGACAACAACACACACATCCTGTAGATGGAATAGTGCATATAAAAGATTTATTAATCAACGGCTACTGACACGTTATCTTGGAGTAAAACTGCTACATGTTTTCATATGCACCTTCCAACAGACAACAACACACACACTGTAGATGGAATACATCAACGGCTACTAGATGGGTAAAACTGCTAGTGCATATACCTTCCAAAGACAACAACACACACATCCTGTAGATGGAATAGTTATAAAAGATTTATTAATCAACGGCTACTGACACGTTATCTTGGAGTAAAACTGCTACATGTTTTCATATGCACCTTCCAACAGACACAACAACACACACATCCTGTAGATGGAATAGTGCATATAAAAGATTTATTAATCAACGGCTACTGACACGTTATCTTGGAGTAAAACTGCTACATGTTTTCATATGCACCTTCCAACAGACAACAACACACACATCCTGTAGATGCAATAGTGCATATAAAAGATTTATTAATCAACGGCTACTGACACGTTATCTTGGAGTAAAACTGCTACATGTTTTCATATGCACCTTCCAACAGACAACAACACACACATCCTGTAGATGGAATAGTGCATATAAAAGATTTATTAATCAACGGCTACTGACACGTTATCTTGGAGTAAAACTGCTACATGTTTTCATATGCACCTTCCAACAGACACAACAACACACACATCCTGTAGATGGAATAGTGCATATAAAAGAACTCTTGCTGCTTTAGTAGTAGAAGTACCTATGTGGCGGTACAGGGTTTCTCTCTCATTCTTTCGACGCAGTGTCCGAATGATAATTCGTTAGAAATCAAATGGCCATGGTTTAAAATTTGCTGAGGTATCGTGGAACAAATTCCTTTCCTTTTCTTGGCGTGTAACACGGAGTGTTCTGGTTTAATGCAAGGCAACCTATCAGACAATTCGTCCTTTTTTTCAGGGAAGCTCTGAGCAGCATGGACAAAGCCATGAAAGAGATTCCAGGTGCAGACGCCGACAAAGAAAGTATGAATCTAATCCATTACCTGATCACAGCGTCCAAACTGACCTTCCAGGAAATATTCACCTTCATCAGCGAGCTGTTTTCAGCAGGTGTTGACACGGTGAGAGCGGCCTTACACTGGTTGTTACCAAATTATGTAGGGAGAGGCCTTAATATAGGCATTTGCCTGTTGGCCAATCCCAAATTTGATTTGCTAATAAATATTGTTTAAACCAAATTATTACTTGATATTATGATAATATGATGTACATTTTATAAAGACCCTTTATGTGAATACTAATGTGAAACAAATATTACATATATTGGAACACTTCAGGATAACTGATGTCTCATTTGGTATCTGCTGTTATCAATGCATTTTGATAGCCAATATCTTTATTTATATTGATAAAAGGTCAATTCTACATAGCCACTGGTGATATACTAAAGAACTGAATGGATTTAATTAGTGGATATGCTTTTAATTGCTACCTTTTGTTTTAAAGATAATAATTTCTATGTTTTAGAATACATTTTTGTATATCATTTTGCAGACTGGGAATTTCATGGCCTTTAGTCTCCATGCTCTAGCAAAACACCAGAATGTTCAAAAAGAACTGCAGAGAGAAATAGCGGACGTTACGTCCGGTCGCTCGACTATCACGGCAGAGATGTTGAGGGAGATGTCGTACCTCAGAGGGTTTTTAAAAGAGACGCTCAGGTAAACATACACATATCTTCTTGGAGCAACAGTCGCTCAGGTAAACGCACACATATCTTCTTGGAGCAACAGTCGCTCAGGTAAGCATACACATATCTTCTTGGAGCAACAGTCGCTCAGGTAAACGCACACATATCTTCTTGGAGCAACAGTCGCTCAGGTAAATATACACATACCATCTTGGAGCAACAGTCGTTCAGGTAAACATATACATATCTTCTTGGAGCAACAGTCGCTCAGGTAAACATACACATATCGTCTTGGAGCAACAGTCGCTCAGGTAAACATATACATATCTTCTTGGAGCAACAGTCGCTTAGGTAAACGCACACACATCCTCTTGGAGCAACAGTCGCTCAGGTAAACAGACACATATCTTCTTGGAGCAACAGTCGCTGGTAAATGAAACTACAACAATTTTAAAACTGTATCAATTTATCTGTAGCAACATTCACTAGTAAATGAAACTGCATCATTTTAAAACTGTATCAATTTATCAAGTCTGATTTAAAGGGGTGGGATGGGGATGGATAATATAGGGTCTTCATAGCTAGAGAAAGATTACACTTGGAAGTGAAACTAGCACATGTTCGTAGGGTTTTGTTTTGTGGGAGGTGGCACTTATTTAAAGAGTTTTGAGATTTAACAGATGCCTACATCCAATCAAGGTTGAGACATGCCCCCCTCTCCTGGGCAGTTCTTCTGACATCGCCAATGGATGTGTTCATTCTAGGGCGGTGGTTCGTGCCCTCTACCTCCGATAGTCATGGCCACATCGCCAATGAATGTGTTCATTCTAGGCGGTGGTTCGTGCCCTCTACCTCCGATAGTCATGGCCACATCGCCAATGAATGTGTTCATTCTAGGGCGGTGGTTCGTGCCCTCTACCTCCGATAGTCATGGCCACATCGCCAATGAATGTGTTCATTCTAGGGCGGTGGTTCGTGCCCTCTACCTCCGATAGTCATGGCCACATCGCCAATGGATGTGTTCATTCTAGGGCGGTGGTTCGTTCCCTCTACCTCCGATAGTCATGGCCACATCGCCAATGGATGTGTTCATTCTAGGGCGGTGGTTCGTGCCCTCTACCTCCGATAGTCATGGCCACATCGCCAATGGATGTGTTCATTCTAGGGCAGTGGTTCGTGCCCTCTACCTCCGATAGTCATGGCCCTGAACTGATTTTGGCCCTATTAAACATTTTGTAAGACGTATCCATGGAATAGGTTTTCACAATGGTTGTGCCAAAGAGGGAAAACATTCCAAATGCGTGTAGTGTGTTTTGTTTTGGTTTGGTTTTGTAATGGGTGTTTTGTTTTTGTGTGTATTTCTTTTTATAAAACAAGTCCATTGAGTGAATGCCAATCTGTTGTGAAAAATAGTTTTCAATAAATAAACGATAAAGAGAACAGGTTCTTCCTAACACCAATGAAGTTACATAGATGACTCTGAACTCAAGATTTTTGACATGAAAGTAAACAAGCTCAAAAATGTGCTGTATATGATTATGGTTGGTTTACATTTGTTTAAGATGATTTCAATAAAAATTTGAATTTCGTTTTCAGAATGTATCCTGTGGCACCAGGTTTAGGCAGAACTTTAGCCAAGGATACTTCATTTCAAGGATATTCCATTCCAGCTGGGGTAAGTATGAATGTACAGTGTGTTAGTGTGATTGTGCTAATAACATCGAGAATGCATTGTTATATATAACGTTTGGTTATACATCGATTGTATTCTTCCTACGTGTATTAAATATGTAAACTATTCGTGGGTTTTTCGTCAATCCGTCCCAACCAATGCCCTACAATTGGTATATCAAAGGCCGTGGTTTGTGCTGCCCTGTCTGTGGGAAAGTGCATATAAAAGATATCTTGCTGATGATGTATATATATATATATATATATATATATATATATATATATATATATATATATATATATATATATATATATATATGGTTTTCTCTGACTTCGTTTTACAGTGATCAAATGTTTAACATACAACAGACGATGATTACATACACCAAAACATTCTAGTTATCTCGTTAGAAAAACAAACAAACAACAACAACAAACAAAACAAAAACAACAACAACAACAACAACAGCAGCAGCAGCAGCAGCAGCAGCTACTTTAACTTTTATCTTCCGTTGTATTTCAGACCAATGTGGTGCTGCAGTGCGACATGACTGGCCGCGACCCGCGGTTCGTGAATGAGCCGCACGTGCTGAAGCCGGAGCGCTGGATGCGGGAGAACGGGAAGGAGCCGATCTCGCCGTACCTGACCATTCCGTTCGGGCACGGGCCGAGATCGTGCCCCGGCAGGCGACTCGCGCTGCAGGAGGTTTCACTCGGCATCATAAAGGTTGGTCTGAAACTGAGGAAGAAAGGAAGGAAGGAAATGTTTTATTTAACGACGCACGTAACACATTTTAGTTACGGTTATATGGCACCAGAGGCATATGGTTAAGGACCACGCAGATATTGAGAGGAAACCCGCTGTCGCCACTTCATGGCGAGAAATAGCCCAATGGGCCCACCGACTGGGATCGATCCCAGACTGACCGCGCATCAAGTGAGCACTATACCAATGGGCAACCCCCCCCCCCCCCCCCCCCGCCTGAAACTGAGAGTCTAATTAAAACAAAATCTAATGCCAGTGCACCACAACTGGCATATCAAAGGCCGTGGTCTGGTGGGACGGTGCATATAAAAGATCCCTTGCTGCTAATCGAAAAGAGTAGCCTATGAAGTGGCGACAGCGGGTTTCCTCTCTCAATATCTGTGTGGTCCTTAACCATATGTCTGACGCCATATAACCGGAAATAAAATGTGTCGAGTACGTCGTTACATAAAACATTTCCTTCCTTCCTAATGCTAGCGTCAGACTGTCAACTGTCACGACGAAGTTGGTTAACTCGACGGTTGCGTTGTAATTTCTCCAACTCCCGACATACGACGGTTGCGCTCAGATTGACAACTCATGGGGTATACGACGAGAATCGACTTGTAAGAGCGCTCAGACTAGCAACTGGACAGTCGTAGAAGTCGTGACAGCAGAACGTTGGTCAACTTTATGTTGGCAGTTGGTTGTCTGAGCCTAGAACTACTGGCCACGTCGAGGTTAGTGTGTCTGAACTCACAGGCGATCTAGCTCAGTTGGTAGAGCACTCGTCTGAAGTGCTTTAATCGTAGCTCTGAACCCCCCTCAGTGGACCCATTTTCTGATTGGGGTTTCTCTCGTCACAAACAGTGCCCCACGACTGGTATATCAAAGACAGGGGTATATGTGTCCTATCTGTGAGAAACTGCATAAAAGAGCCGCGTTTGCTGATGGAATAATGTAAGACTTGGTGTCAAATATTCTACATCCATTAGCCCTTGTGCTCTAGTGTTGTCATTAAAGAAAACGCATATTATCTGTTTGAAATTATGACCTTACTGACACTGCTCCTTGACCTAAGTTAACAGATCGCCCACGTTACAATCACTTCCTATCCATGTGATCCACGTCGGAACTAATTAAAACGTTTTTTTTTGTTTTTGTTTCAGATACTCCAGCAATACAGCCTAGGTAAGAAGGATCGTGACTTGTCAATCAGCATGAAGCTTCTCAACACGCCGTCAGAACCGCTGTCTTTCGAATTCATCCGGAGACGAGACTAGTACCACCACCTCTTCTACCGGTCCGCCATTTTGATACTTTTTAATACTTGATTGTCGTTAATTTAAAAAAAAAAAAAATAATTATGGGTCATCACTTTTTAATACTTGATTGTGGTTCAATAATGTTTAATATATAATTGTGGTTTAATATGTTTTGGTAATTAATTGCGGTTCAATACTTTTTAATACTTGATTGTGGTTCGATACTTTTTAATACTTTATTGTGGTTCAATACTTTTTAATACTTGATTGTGGTTCAATAATTTTTAATACTTGATTGTGGTTCAATATGTTTTAATACTTTATTGTGGTTCAATACTTTTTAATACTTGATTGTGGTTCAATACGTTTTAATACTTGATTGTGGTTCAATATGTTTTAATACTTGATTGTGGTTCAGTACTTTTTAATGCATAATTGTCATTCAATACTTTTTAACACTTAATATTAGTTCAGTACATCAAGATTCATAATTGTGGCTTAAGACTTGTTTATAACATAAATATGGTTCAATACTCCTGAACACATTTGTAATGTGGTTCAATACTCCTAAACACATAATTGGTTCAATACACCTTAATGCATAATGTGGCTCAATACGTTTTATTACCTAATTGTGGATGAATACACAATTGTAGTTCAGTACTTTTTAACACTTAGGGCTGTTCCCGAATTCATCACCACCCACAGACAGAGTTGTTGAACAGACCAATAGCCCGTTACACCTAAACCACTAAATTTCACCTTGTTATTGTATAACAGCTTATTTACTATGTATATACCCGCAACATTCTGCTACCGGTATTTTAAAATGTGGTCTTTTGGCAAACACATTTTCGTCTACAAAATCACCTGTACGTTTCAATAAATATTAAATTGAAACTTTTAATTTTCCGTTTTATATTGTTATATTCAAAAGAACAATTACATGTGTGAGTGCTGTGTGTGCGTGAGTCTGTGTGTATACACGTGTGCGTGTGTGGATGTGCGCGTGTGAATGTGCGTGCGAGCGTGTGTGTGTTGCGTGTGTGTGTGAAAGACGAAACGTTCGTACAGGCTATTTGTATCACATACATATTTATATTTATATTATGAAAGGGATCATGTCACAATTTAATATTGCTAAAGAAACGACGCTCTGCCTCGGATTGGGCCCCTGGCTTCCCAGAGAGACCGAACCCTGGGTCGGACATGCTCGAAACCTTCGTGGTATATGAGCATGTTAAAGTATTACGCATGCACTCCAACTTATATCGTCTCTACCCGAACGTCACCCCAATCTCTTCATTCAATTGTCTGGTCAGTTGGCCCATTGGGCTATTTCTCGCTCCAGCCATTGCACCACGACTGGTACATCAAAGAACGTGGTATGTGCTATCCTGTCTATGGGATGGTGCATATAAAAGATTCCTTGCTGCTAATCGAAAAGAGTAGCCCATGAAGGGGCGACAGCGGGTTTTCTCCCTCAATATCTGTGTGGTCCTTAACCATATGTCCGACGCCATATAACCATAAATAAAATGTGTTGATTGCATGTCTTCGTTTTTGAATTTTATTTTGTTTTGTTTAACGATACCACTAGAGCACCTTGATTTATTAATCATTGGCTATTGGATGTCAAACAATCGGTAATTTTTACATATAGTCTTACATTTTTCCATTAGTAGCAAGGGATCTTTTATATGCACCATCCCACAAACAGGATAACACATACCACGGCCTTTGATATACCAGTTGTGGTGCACTGGCTGGAACGAGAAATATCTGACAGTAATGCCAACATGTAAGAAAACGTAAGATGATGATAAAAAAAAAGACATAATTAAAGGGAGATAATATAAATGGCCACCACCTTCACAACAGACGAAACAATTTCGTTTTTTTTTTCTTTCTTCTTCTTATCTTTTACTTTGTTTGTTTTTTGTTGAGATGATCCCTAATCGGAGTAGTTGCGAGTAGTTTATTTGGAATGTTCACAACGTTGTACGAGATATCAGTCGTTTTGTATGACGTTGTGAAGTATAAATAATCGTAGTATAAAACAAGTCTAGTTAGTCATAGCCGTGCTAGTTTGTGTGTATGATGAGGATCCAGGAGGTTGGGTGCTGGGGTTGCCCCCCCCCCCCCCCCCCCCCCCCCCCCCTAACGTCGAGCTCTCGACAAGTCAGTGTTTTTAATCCATGAATTTGTTTGTGTTTTTAAATTCTGGAAAATGTAATCGGCTAAGGGGAAAATTGCTTCATAATGTTTGTTAGTATATTTTGAAATATTGTTGGATCAAGAGAAATGATTACTTACAATGAAGAAATTTACGGATCCAGTCAAAGAATTCGTTATAACTACAATCGCAAACACCATGATTAATAACAACCAAGAGCCTGTCATTTTGCAGGGTTTTATTTTCGTGAGCATGCAGAAGCGGAAAAGTTTGAAAACTAAAATATCTTGATATGCAATTTCCCGCATTCTACATCCGAAATGCATTAGGACAGATACTGAAAAATGTAAATACATGTAACATTAATTTGATTCAGAATTATTCGAGTGTAAATCCCACACCCAACTGCACCTCCTCCCCGCGCCGTCGTTCCTGTAAGGTTGGTACTAAAATGTATTACTGAAACCTTACCTACCCTATCTCACCCGCACTTTCATTGTATATAGTTTTTATGTCTCGTGTCAGTGTTTTGAAATAAAACAGAAATACCTTTCACTTTGTTATTTTATTATTTTTCTTAACTGAGCCTGAGTCATATACGATTTATTACATCTTTATTTTTCATTTGGATCCAAACAACTATGAAACACTGTGCTATCACACGTTTAGAATAGGGTATCATCCCACTATTATCTGTGTCGAACTGTATTTACTTGTAATATAATCTAGTGTTAGTCCTCATAAAATAACGTTATATGACAGTATATATCTGTTATATTAGTGTAATCCCAGAAAGTCGAGTGATACTCAAACACGCGGACTTTTACGTGTACACACACACACACATATACATACACACACACACACACACTCTCTCTCTCTCTCAAACACACACACATTCTCTCTCTCTCTCTCTCTCTCTCTCTCTCTCTCTCTCTCTCTCTCTCTCTCAACACACACAAACACACACTCTCTCTCTCTCTCTCAAACACACACACACATACTCTTTCTCTCTCTCTCAAACACACACACACACACACTCTCTCTCTCAAAGACACACATTCTCTCTCTCTCTCTCTCTCTCTCTCTCTCTCTCTCTCTCTCTGTGTGTCTCTCTCAAACACACAAACACACACACACACACACACTCTCTCTCTCTCTCTCTCTCTCTCTCTCTCTCTCTCTCTCTCTCTCTCTCTCTCTCTACCTTCTTTTTTCCTTCTCAAAAACTTAATTTTCATATTTACTTAAAGGTGTGAGGACAGTAATTAAACATTTTAACTGAAAACAAATAAACATTCATATGACCAAAAGACGAAGATATACATTTGTATTTATCAGTCGGTCAGTTAATTCACGTCTGTTGACATTCTGTTTTTGTCCTACATAGCACGCATCACCAGTCCGTTACTCGACACGTGTATGAGTTACGTCTGCTGAGGTCATTGTCAAAACCCGCACAGCACTGGCGTTCTTACAATGATGGTGAAGGAATGATGTAGTTGAAATTCATGACGCAGATTTCTCAAGACATGACGCATTTCTCAGCCGTACCCATCCGTCACGGCTTTATGGAAGCAACAGACACACGAAATACCGATCACCTGTCACAATACAATACACAGGTTAATGATATGGATCACTGGCTTTATTCGAAAAAAAAGAGAAGAATTAAAGTTTGTTTGCTTTAACAACACTACTGGAGCACATTGATTTATTAATAATCGACTACTGGATGTCAGACATTTGGTAATTGTGACATATAGTCTTAGAGATCTTTTATATGCACCATCCCACAGATAAGATAAGAAATACCACGGCCTTTGATATACCAGTCATAGTGCACTGTCTGGAACGAGAAATAGCCCAATAAGCCGGCCTACCGATGGGAATCGATCCTAGGCTGACCGCATATTAAGCAGGGGCTTTACCCCGGGGCTAGGATCCCGCCCCTTGGCTTTATTCATGAAGATAAGAATGAAACATTCTCCAAGGCCTGCTGAGCGGACTTCTCGCCCGTCCTGAATGGGATAAAGCCAATAATCGAATTTGTTTTTTTAACTGCACTACTAGATATCATCAGTTATCGGAAGTCAAATATTTGGTAATTGTGACACTTAATCTTAGAGAGGAAACACGTTACATTTTCAGTTGACAGGCAGCGATTTTTATATCCACTTTCCCACAGACATAACAGCTTTTGATATAGCAGTCTTGGAGAACTGATTGCTGATAATCTAATCATTAGCATTTCCATATTCTGTATTGAAAATAACGACATAGCATATTCTGTACAATTAAAAAATATCATACTCTTGTAATTATTATTAATAAAAAAAGCGTTTTGATGTATCGAAATTCGACCATGTTGCCGAGATGTGTTTTGTGGAATCGGCCGAAGAATTACATGCCTTGTACTAGCGTCAGAGAATGCATGTACTGACCTGCCAACAGGCACATCCTGCGGTGATCCATCCCATGACCAGGAGTCTTGTTCTCATCCAAAATGAAAGAGCAAACAGACAGCCCTGTAAATGAAAGTAGTCTTTGACAACAGTAGAACATATAACAGCATTGGCTTCATTTTTAGTTAGATTGACAGAACAACCAGAGGTCCCTACAATGGACGTGATCTTTGACAACAATGAAACAGAGCATTTATACATATAGAAACAAAACATGTAAACAAAACACTAACAGCAGCAGGTTATTCTAGCAGACTAGACTATGTCCTGATCAAACATCCCAGACAGCGATTTGCGTGCCCAAAAAACAGGACTTGAACATTGAATATTAGAAAGAATATAAATTGTATACTCATTAGTATTGACGGACCTTCGTTATCTTTTATCTTCCGAATGGGAAGGGGTGGGTGGATGGAAGAAGCACTTCCACCCACTTTAAAGACTACTCATCCCTCAATTTTGTTTAAAAAATAATGTTAATTAAAAAATAATAACCCCACCCCCTGAACAAACAGAAACAAAAACAACACAAACACCTTGGTTCCTGCAGTTGCTGGCACCCGCCGACGCCTTTGTCTTTTACAATAACCAAACTTGAAAGTAACAGTGACAGAACACACCTTTTGCACTCATTGGTAGCGCTAGAAATATAGTCTGTTTGACATCGGATCTTACTGTCCACTACCTGTCACCAGATCTGACATGAACTGACGTCACTTCGAATTCGCGACTAGATAAAAAAAAAAAAAATCCAAGTTCGCTACGCTGCTGGCAAGTTTATTCCAGTAGTGTTTAGGTTCATCTAATAAAAAGTGATGTGGACATGTGGTACCGTTGACGTTGATCAGATCCACTAATAGAGTCGTCCAAAGCAGGATTTAAAATTTGATTTTTAAAAAGAATTATTGACAGATGCCTTTTTCTCCCCGCTTCCTTATTTCCTTTCTGTTCATTGGATTCTATTGCATTGCTTTCATATCTGGCAACTCCTATCTTTCAACTTATTTCGCTGTTCACCTCCACATCCCAGTCCTTGTCTTTCCAGTCGTGACAGGTGCGTGTCTCTTCTCTCCGTTCCACACATCTGTCATTTTCAAACATCTTTTAACTGTGATCTTAACCTGAACACTTTGGAGATTGTTCAGTGGTTACCTCTGGCTTTTTAAAAGGTACCTGCAACCACTTACTATTCTCCTTTAACACGGGCAGTCGTTACTGCCGTGGGTCAGATCAGCTTTATTAGCAGCAGAGGATGATGATGCCAGGTGAATGCAGGGAAGCACACATAGACTGCACCCTTGGTGGAAAAAAAGGTAGGTAGTGATGGTGCAGACAGCTCAGAAAACCGAGTCGGAGGAAACTTACAAAGCAGTGGAAACAGTTAATGAGAATGATAGGCAGTGATAAATGAGAAAGGTGAATGGAATTGTGATCCAACCTTAACCAGATCTGAACCACTGTCGTCAACTTGACAGTCCAACAAAGATACTTACTAGATGATAAATATTTTCCTCTTGTTTTCGTGCTGGTTTGATGTTCTTAAAATCACAGTCCTTGGATGTATTCTTGCAGCAGGAGACCGGTATGCGAGATATCTCCCGTCCGTACGGCTGAGTGTCTGTCCAGTCAGTGTAAGCTTCTACACCACAGCAGCGCAACTTTAACAGAAACGATATAGGTGGTGTACTGAACTGCACTTCGCAGCAGGGGCGGATTTCGAAAATAGTTTGCGGGGGGGGGGGGGGGACTAACGGGGAAAGAAGGAAGAAAATGATTTATTTAACGACGCACTCAACACATCTAATTACGGTTATATGGTGTCGGACATATGGTTAAGGACCACACAGATATTGAGAGAGGAAACCCCCTGTCGCCACTTCATGTGCTACTCTTTCCGATTAACAGCAAGGGATCTTTTATATGCACCATCCCACAGACAGGATAGCATATACCACGGCCATTGATATACCAATCGTGGTGCACTGGCTGGAACGAGAAATAGGGCCCACCGACGAGGATCGATCTCAAACCGACCGCGCATCAAGCGAGCGCTTTACCACTGGGCTACGTCCCGCCCCTAACGGGAAAAGAACACACGAACCAACTCGTTAAAAGGACATCCCAATGGGAAAACAGAAGAAGAGAAAAGGGGACATTTTGGATATTTTTAGGGGGTGAGTCCCCGGTATCCCCCCCCCCCCCCCCCCCCCCGTTGCACAGTGTTTAATATTTGTTTAACGACACCTCGCCACATTCTTCAACACGGCTGTTTGGGATCTAACGTGATTATTGTGACACTTGAAAATGAAAGTTTTTGTTTAACGACACCACTAGAGCACATTGACTTATTAATCATCGGCTATTGAATGTCAAACATTTGGTAATTTTTACATATAATCCTTAAAGAGTTAACCCGCTACTTTTTTCCATTAGTAGCAAGTGATCTTTTATATGCACCCTCCCACAGACAGGATAGTACATATCACGGCCTTCGATATGTACCAGTCGTAGTGCACTGGCCGGAACGATAAAATGACCCAATGGGCCACCGAAGGGGATCAATGCCAAACTGACCGCATATCAGGCGAGCAATTTATCACTGGTCTACGTCCCGCCCCTCTATAAATTGAGAAAAAAATCCCCAGCTGCTACAGTATATAATCTCTTATAGAAGCAAGGGATCTTTTATAACAGTAACATTTACTCAAAAAGAAGATAATAATAAAACAAACGAGCATTCTGTCCACTACCGGGCCCAGTAGATTTTTATATCCCATACTAAATCGCCATGAACGTCATACCTGATCTGTAACAGAGCGTGATAAAACTATACTAAAATGTTTGAACCTCAATATTTTGAGGCATTCCAAACGAAAAAAAAAAAAACCCAAACAAAAAGTAAAGTAAAGTTTGTTTTATTTAACGACGCCATTAGAGCACATTGATTTTTTTTATATCTTATCATCGGCTATTGGACGTCAAACATATGGTCATTCTGACACTGTTTTTTAGAGAAAACCCGCTGTCGCCACATAGGCTACTCTTTTACGACAGGCCTTTTATTTGCGCTTCCCACAGGCAGGATAGCACAAACCATGGCCTTTGTTGAACCAGTTATGGATCACTGGTCGGTGCAAGTGGTTTACACCTACCCATTGAGCCTTGCGGAGCACTCACTCAGGGTTTGGAGTCGGTAGCTGGATTAAAAATCCCATGCCTCGACTGGGATCTGAACCCAGTACCTACCAGCCTGTAGACCGATGGCCTGACCACGACGCCACCGAAGCCGGTAAAACCCCAAACACGTCCGAAAAAACTAATTTTCGTATATACTGAGTTCAAGGGCCATTACTCTGTCAAAAATGGGTAAGTCGCCTTAAAGCCGCACACCCTAGTTCCATCCAGCGAAAATAAATTATAATTTGGTTAATCTACAAACCTGTAACACACTTAGATCACGTTTTTATCAAATGGAGTGAAAAAGCAGGTTTTATAACGATAAATACCATAGGAATCCCCATGTCCCAATTGCTTGAAATAATTTTGAAAGTTAGTATTCTGATGTCACCGGTAGCTGTCGCTCGAACTCAACAATGCCTACGTCACGACAAATTTCACAGACTTGGGGTGCGTTCCTTTCACCTCTCCTGGACATGTTCCAACTGTTCTGTCCTGGTTGTATCCCCTCTCCAGATATGGTAAGTATTGGTTTTAAGGGGTTTCTAACGTTTTGTATTGAGACACTTACTTGTCTGAACTTTATTGTTACTGAAAATGTTCACGAACTGTGAAAAAGAATCTCACAAATGAACAACAAGCAAACGACAACAAATCGGATGTTGACTGCGCGAACCGTGCACGAGAAAACAAACCGAACCAAAATGATAACGGCCACGTGGTATACCAACGTCTGTGACGTTTACACAGGAAGATTCCCTCTAAAAATAGATTGGACCTCGCTTGCTTAACGATTTTTTCTCGAGTGCGCGCGGCTTTTTAAGAAATACAAAAATATGCATTTCGTGGTTTTACAAACATCAGGATTACCAGGATTACCAAAAAGCACTTCAGGTGAATGGATATGTGTATTCTAAATAATAAAATGTAAGTAAAGTGCAATTTTATTTGTGAATAAATGCGCTTAATAGCGAAAAACAACGCCGTAATGGTTAACAACTAGCCGTAACTAGGGTGTGTCTCTTTAAAAGTCAAACTTGATTTGTAAAAGTACACATGATAAAGCTATACAAAATATCTCAACTCAGTATCTTGAGACATTCCAAAAACAAATAATGCGGAAAGCTATATGTGGAACAGACGGACGTACGGACAGATAGACAGACAGACAGAAAAGAGGAGACGAGACCAATCGGGAACTAAAAAAAGAAAAACCCGAAAACTGTAAAACAATAAGAACATACTAGTTTTACCTCGCGTTGCATTTTATCAACCGCTTTGGTTGTTTCGTGTGCTTTGTTGTACTTCGTAAAAAAGGTGAGATTTAATCTTGGTTCTATTTTCTCAGTCGTCTAAAAGTAACAGAAGTTTAATTGTTAGTATGTAACCGTAATATTGTTAAACAATATCTATTAACGATGATTTTCTTGGCATCGTATTGTAAAGTCAACAATAAATCCAAAAGGAGAGAGAGAGAGAGAGAGAGAGAGAGAGAGAGAGAGAGAGAGAGAGAGAGAGAGAGAGAGAGAGAGAGAGAGAGAGAGAGAGAGAGAGAGAGAGATTCTTGATCTATCCATTGCAATTCACCACGATAAACTCCACGATCTGTTTTGTAAACATCTTGACATTTATTGCACCAGATGTCTACATAATAAATTTATGGAACCGGGCGAAACCTATCTTGATGAAGTGAACGTTGATATAACCATATAGCCACTGCTAAAAAGAAAGAAAGAAAGAAATGTTTTATTTAACCGACGGGGATCGATCTCTGGCCGACCGCACATTGAGCGAGCGCTTTACCACTTTACCGTCGCCCACCCCCTCCCCCTCCCCCTCCCCCTCCCCCCTCCCCACTACTAAACTACCTCATTATATTTTATCTATATCTTTCAACACCAACACATTTATTTTATGTTAAAACTTCACGGAAGTCTACTTGTTGACTCCCCTGCCGCGCCCTGACAAATGTCAAACAGGCACGTCGTGAGACAAACATCGTTTAGGTGAGTAATCGCCGCCAAACGATGTTTATCGAGGTGACAGTAACTTAAAACACAGGATAGGTGGTACCTTTGATGATACAGGTAAGTACATACACACATCCTTGATTAGCATTTTTAAAAAAGGGGGTGGGGGTAAAAAAGCTGATATCGGCCTATTAGTGGGTAGGTGTAAGGACACTACAACGTCTTGTCTCTCTCACTAACCACTGTGGACCCTGAACAGTGTGCTTGAAAGTTAATTGAATATGAGCACGAAAATAAGTGTAAATGACATGAATGTGCCAATTTGTTTCAGAATTTAAATACAATTCTAAACAAGAATATAAACAAAAAAAATGAAAAGAAAATAAGAAAAGAAAAACAACCCCCAAAACCAAACCAAACAAAAACAACTACAAAAAACAAAATTAAACAAGATTATAACCAAATCAAAACACTTGTATGTCAAAAGGCAGGTTTTCATAGTGATTGGTATTGCCAAAATTTACATACTACGATATATCGCTAAGGCCAATTCTCAGTTATTAGTATACCGGGATAAACCCTACAAATCAGTAATTTTACATTTTATAACTATTTAATATAATTTTTCTTCATGGTCGCATAAAAACAAATCCCAACCATATCAATGCCATTATTTAAACTCGAGGAACATTATTACATTTAACACAATCGATTATGTATTCTTATAATCGATCATCGTAGAGGTAAAACCCGATACATTTTCAATAAATATCGATCATTGGAACATCACTAGTTTCTGCCGCTTATTTTTCTTACCTTGTCATATAAGAGAAATGCCACAACAGCGCCCGCTATTTCTGCAGTCAGGATGACAACCATGCACCCTGAATACTGAAAATCACAAAATACACACATACATAAGTGTATGAGTAGAGGGATATTCGTGAATAGTTGTCTGTGGTGGCAGATCGGTGGAAGAACAAAATCAGACTTTTCGTATTTATTTATTTAAATACAAGATAGCTTTATTGAAAATGTTATACATGACTGCGCTGTTTTCATTTTACACTTTATTGTATATATTGGGTGAACATTTAAAGGGACATTCCTGAGTTTGCTGCAATTTTTAAGATGTTATCGACTAACAGAGACTTTTTAACGATTGTAATTACATATCAAATATATTTTTCTGCATAAAATATTAGTGGCTGTATATTAAACGTGTTTCTGACCGTTCTAATATTTGTACTAGGTTAAATTTCATTTTATTTCCTAAAAACTATTTTTTCGTACGTACGAAATTATTTTTAGACAAAATCCAGTTTGGGCTTCTTACAAATACTGAGATGACCAGAAACACATTGATTATACAGACACTGATATTCTAAACAAGAAAATATATTTAATATGTAAATTTAATCGTAGAAATATTTTATTAGTCGGAAACATCTAACGATGCAGCAAACTCAATGCATGTATGTATGTATATATGTATGTATGTATGTATGTATGTATGTATGTATGTATGTATGTATGTATGTATGTATGTATGTATGTATGTATGTATGGGTATGGTATAAGCGTGCATGTGTGCGTGCGTGCATACATATTTTAGTTTTTGACATAAGTTTCGATAATTAATGACCTTAGGTCCTAACCTTCTATTCTGGTACATGCACTTTATGGGGTACTTTAGTTACAAAACCCTCTGTATAACCTTTCATGTAACTCTCACCGTGCTCAGAAGAGCTGCCTTCTCACCAACAGTTCCTGTCCATCCTATTATTCCCGCCAATATGCACGTGCTGCCAGAAACCATGACGACATAGGCGGGGATGACGAAATCATCTCGCTCCACCAGAGGCGAATATTCGTGTAGTGTTATATAAAACCAAATTCCTAGTCCCAAAATTCCTGGTCCTGAAATCTGAGATGGTTTAACGTTTAAGTAGTGCATGGAACCTGGGTAGCAGATTCGCTCTCGCTCCCCATCACTCACCTGAGACTAGTTTTAAGGAGTGTAATAGTTGGCTCCCCTTAGCTTGTGAATATATTATATGGTATCAGTCTGGTAATATCTTAAATAGTCTTAAAATGGCTCCATCATCCAAGATAGAGGGGCAAAATTTAATCACTCTTCTCAAATTGTTTTTAACGCCAAGGTCTGGTGTAGATTTGGAATGAGGTAAAGAAAATGTCTTGAACTTTCTGTCATTTTGCATAGTCTTTCCAAACACTAAAAGACCCTATTAAAACAGATTCACGTGTCTATATTTGTAAGACAAAATTCACGACGATACAAACACAAAAATACAAGAGGAAAGCTCAATATCAATTGGAGGCAATTTGAAAAACATGAATGCATTTTCAGCCAATGATCTGAAATTTAAGTACGTTTTTTTTTTTAATATGAAGACATTTTTATGCAGTCTAGCCTTCGCTTCTCCATTATTGAAAAGCTCAATACGTTTCTGTATACAGACTAAAAATCAACCTTTTGTAAATGCAGTGTTAAGAGAAAAAAGTTAACGGATATGCTATACAAATATAGTGGATGTTTTCCTTGCTACAATCAGCTGATCATCACATTGCATACAGCCAACGTATCAAATGAATACAGAAAATGCAGTAGACCTATATACTCATGTTAATGCATGTGATAATTAAAACAATATGTATACCAGCATCACCTGGCAGACATGTCTGGGCGGGAAGAAGTTGAACGTTGCCCGGCGATGGATCGTAGAGACGGGAGAATCACAACACTAACTGTGTGGAGCCCACTCAGCAATGTTTACATGTTTAACGCTGTCATAGCGTACACCACGAAAACAATGTTTATCAGTTTACAGTCTAGTATAACACTGTTACAAGCGTGCCCCACGAAAATAATGTTTACATGTTTACAGTCTAGTATAACATAGTATACCATTGTTATAGGCGTGCCCCAGGAAAACAATGTTTACATATTTAGTTTGGTATAACACTGTTACAAGCGTGCACCACCAAAGCAATGTTTACATGCTTATATCCAGTTTAACACTGTTACAGATGTCCACAACAAAAACAATGTTTACATGTTTATATTCCAGTATAACACTGTTACAGACGTGCACAACAAAAACAATGTTTACATGTTTATAGTCCAGTATAACACTGTTACAGGCGTGCACAACAAAAACAATGTTTACATGTTTATAGTCCAGTATAACACTGTTACAGACGTTCACCACGGAAACAATGTTTACAGTCAAATAAAACACTATTACAGGCAACACCACGAATGCAATGTTCACCAGGTTACCATCAAATACAACAATGTTACAAGCATGTAGTACGAAATATATGACGAATACGTAATAATACCGCGGCTTTTGATACATAAGATACGGCAGACTGAAATTTTAAATGCTAATCCACTGGAACCACCGTCGAGGACTGATACTGCGATCCATATCGCCCCAATAAGCGAGGTATCCAGGCTCCAATTGTCAGACATATGTTCTTCACAATTGTCTCGTTGTTGGTTTTTGGTGGCGGTTTTGGTTTCGGAATATTATGACCCTACTTACTTCAAATGTGCTCGATCTGCCAATGTTCAAGCCATGGCGGTAATCACTGAGGTATATCCCTTTCATTATGTCAATTAAAATGAGTCACACAGGATATCATTATATTTCAAAACTATTCCTTTCCAATTTAAATATTCAGTTTTGCATTTACCTAAGTTTGTCACACAATATCCGATGTATTTTGTGTGCTGGGGTGTCGTTAAACATTCATTCATTTATTTCAATTTAAATAGACTACTCATCCAGAATATTACATTACAATTCCAAACTATTCCGTTCCAATTTAAATAAATTCAAGAACTCCTCCAAAATATGACATTATAAGCCAAATACATTCATTTCAAATATAAAGTTAAACTACTCACCCAGAGTATTACCCAAAATGTATTCGTGCATTCCTGACCAGTAATATTATATTACAATCCAAAAGTATTCCTTGCAGTTAGAAATAAAGTACTAGCCCAAACATATCACATTATAAGCTACAAGTATTCGAATCCATCTTAAATAAATAAGCACTATTTTATTGTATGCCAATGGTATTTATTCTACGAACTACTCACCCATACTAGTACACTGTAATCCAAAGGCATCGTTTTATTATCCATCCAGATTATTATATCATAAGCCTCCAAAAATATTATAGCTTTAATACTCACTCATTATTACACTATTACACTATAAGCCAAAAGTATTCATATATTTCTCAACTAGAAGAAAAAGAAAGAACTGTTTTATTTAACGACGCACTTAACACATTTTATTTACGGTTATATGGCGTCAGACAGATGGTTAAGGACCACACAGATTTGGAGAGGAAACCCGCTGTCGCCACTACATGGGCTACTCTTTCCGATTAGCAGCAAGGGATCTTTTATTTGCGCTTCCCACAGGCAGGATAACACAAACCATGACCTTTGTTGAACCAGTTATGGATCACTGGTCGGTGCAAGTGGTTTACACCTACCCACTGAGCCTTGCGGAGCACTCACTCAGGGTTTAGAGTCAGTATCTGGATTAAAAATCCCATGTCTCGACTGGGATCCGAACCCAGTACCTACCAGCCTGTAGACCGATGGCCTAACCACGACGCCACCGAGGCCGGTTCTCAACTAGAATGTTACATTATAAGCCAAACACTTAAAAAATATTACAGTAATCCCTCAGAACACTACAGTAAACTGTAAGCCAAAAGTATTCCTCTATTACTCGCCCAGAATATTACATTATAAACCAAAAGTATTCCTCTATTACTCACCCAGAATATTAAATTATAAGCCAAAAGTATTCCTCTATTACTCACCCAAAATATTACATTATAAGCTAAAAGTATTCCTTTCAAATGTTTGAAAGCAGACGTCGGGCCTGAATACATCACCGGACTGACGAGGATTCCTGAAATGCTGGCCGGTATCCACTAATCCGGGTAATCTAGCCAGGCTCATTGTTTGCCCACAACAGGCACCTCGGTGTTAGGCGACCAAACACTCGTTTTATCTTCTCGCGGCACCGGCGCCCATGGACAAATCCTATGGGCGTTTAAAACCCGCACAGCCAACCAAACGGAAGACATTTATCTAAAATCAGATAATTAACTTGCTTAATTTACTTGTGTTTAGTTTCAATATCGTCAAGCATGCCAGACCCGTGTAGTAGCGAAGACTACAGGGGCAGCTGAATGATGTTTTGAGTGAAGGGGGTTCACACAAATTAAAGGGTTATCTACATTATTCCAGAGTATATTAACATGTAGTTTATGTGTGTATAGCTCATTTTCCATCTTCTCGCTAAAAAGTCACTTCATTATAATAATAATACTAGCCATACGTTATATAAGCACTAACTTCGGGATACTTTGAAGTTAGGAGGTGCGCACCCTCGGCACTAGTTACATCCTTTGATCCGCGCCTGAACTATATAACAAGCTGAATAATAAATTCGTAAATCTGATCTAGACTCACTAATCACTAATAAAGTCAGAAAGCTGCGCTCAGGCCCTGGGTGGACATGCTTGGACTTTGACTGGATATGAACGTGTAAACGTCGACTTTGGATATGGACGTGTAAACGTCGACTTTGACTGGATATGAACGTGTAAACGTCGACTTTGACTGGATATGAACGTGTAAATTTCGACTTTGACTGGATATGGACGTGTAAACATGAACATGTTTTGCTTTGCCTCTCGTTAATAATGTAGAAAGGCAGCACTGAACTTGGTTTGTACCAGGATGGGTGACCGACTGGGACACAATATTGTATATATTCTAATATATGCCACAGTTCACGCCACGGAGCGGATCTAAACTTTGACGTAGGTGGTGGGTAGATGTCGGGTATGTTCTTTATAGATTGTTGGTCGTTTTGTTTGTTTGTGTGTGTATTATTTATTTATTTATTTATTTATCTTCTTTTTTAATAATAAATTTGAATGATTAAGTTCTATTAGTAACAGTAAGTGTTCCAGATATCCAATAGCGGATGATTAATAAATCAATGTGCTCTAGTGGTGTCGTTAAACAAAACAAACTTTAACTCTTTTTCTTTTTCTCAACGATCAATATTTGTGCTGTCACTTATTAGTCCATGAATCAATTTTTAAAAGAGCCTTACAGATATGGTTCTGTACAACACCGGCCTCGATGGCGTCGTGGTTAGGCCATCGGTTTACAGGCTGGTAGGTACTGGGTACGGATCCCAGTCGAGGCATGGCATTTTTAATCCAGATACCGACTCCAAACCCTGAGTGAGTGCTCCGCAAGGCTCAATGGGTAGGTGTAAACCACTTGCACCGACCAGTGATCCATAACTGGTTCAACAAAGGCCATGGTTTGTGCTATTCTGCCTGTGGGAAGCGCAAATAAAAGATCCCTTGCTGCCTGTCGTAAAAGAGTAGCCTATGTGGCGACAACGGGTTTCCTCTAAAAAACAGTGTCAGAATGACCATGTGTTTGACGTCCAATAGCCGATAATAAGATAAAAAAATCAATGTGCTCTAGTGGCGTCGTTAGATAAAACAAACTTTACTGTCATTCACACATTTGGCTTGTAGTGGGGTCAAATATGACTGCCTCGTGACCATTTGTCTTGGACCAAAGTTTGATGGTCTTTGGGACCTTTAGACAATTATTAGCCCCCATGTACCTCGCGAAGGTTCCAGCTGCCAAATATGACCCCACATAGTTGACTAATATTAAAATATATAATTTTTCAACATTGTACACAACAATCCCCTACAAGAAAATTCCAGTCTTTAACCAATGGGGCATTTGTTACAAAGAACGGTGAATGAAGATATAAATACATTACCATCGTCCACGGATCTGGACAATCCGTAAAGACTGAGAGTGAATCCCGAGTAAAGTAAACTGAGACAGACATATGTGATATGCTGAACTTCCTCTTTGATGTCAACAACATATAATTTAAATTTGGAGATATGACATACAGACAGGAAATAGTAATCCCCATGGGCACCAAATGTGCCTCCAATACTTGCCGATTTGTTTCTCTATGCATATGAATCAGAATTTCTGACTAATCTGGTTAAATCGAAACAACAGAATCTGGCTAAATCTTTTAACTTTACTTTCCGCTATATTAATGATCTTACCTAATTCAATAATAGCAGGATTACAGATTACCTCCCATTGATTTACCCACAAGGGTTAGAAATAAAAGAAACATATGAAGATATTAAATCAGTGTCATACCTCGATTTATGCACATAGATTCAAAACGACACTTGTCTTCAAACTAAGCTGTATGACAAAAGGGATTACTACAGCTTTCCAATAGTCAATTTCCCCTTCATGTCGAGCAATAAACCTTCTGCTCCAGCTTCTGGTGTCTACATATCACAACTTCTACGATACCTTAGGGCGTACATAATTCAAATAACGCCATATCATTCTGGCACATAAGTTGTTCCATCGGAGTGGTAATGTCCAGGGACTCCTGAGGGCATTCGAAACGTTTTATGATAGATAGTTGGAGGCTGCATCTAGTAAATACGATACATCACTGACCAAACTGATGGCTGATGCTATTCCATATAATGAACTTGTGCATACCTTTTCATCTCTTTGGTGAAACTCTGGCACGTTTTTGTTTATCGTTTTAGGTGAAGTAACATACTTGACAGCTGTGGTGGCAGTACTCACGACGGGTGCCATCGGTGGAGCAGGTTATGCTCTCCCTTCGCGAACACCGGATATCATCACTGGTATGAGTGCATGCCATCACAGCTGTACCTATTCTAATGAGCTCTGTCCGGTGCTAATTTTGATTGAGTAAACTAGTCTTGGAGTGGCAGTCCTCTTCGTGATGGCGCAGTAGGATTGAAATCTCCAACATAGATCTCCTCGGGAGTGGCTTTCCTCCTATAGACGAGGCACTAGATACAAATTCACGGAATCACCCACTATTTTGCCAAATGCCCATCAGATACGGCCCTGATCATGTATTACGGTTTTGTCGTTCAGATTTGACAATGCATGAATGAATGAATGAATGAATGAATGTTTAATGACACCCCAGCACAAAAATACACTTCGGCTATTGGGTTTCAAATGAAGGTAAGCATATGAACATGACTATTTAAAATATATTAGAACGAAAAACAAATACAAACAAACAAAACAAAACAAAGATGATTCAGTTGACGACACAAGTCCATGAATTACACGAACATTAGACCACCATGAACACAAGTGATTTCACAATACAGTGAAATCATCACAAGGCGCGAAGGCCTCTTACACAGCACAGTGAAATCATCGCAAGGCGCGAAGGCCTCTTACACAGCACAGTGAAATCAACACAAGGGGCGGAGGCCTCTTTCACAACAGTGAAATCATCACAAGGCGCGGAGGCCTCTTACACAGCACAGTGAAATCATCACAAGGGGCGGAGGCCTCTTTCACAACACAGTGAAATCATCACAAGGCGGGGAGGCCTCTTACACAGCACAGTGAAATCATCACAAGAGGCGGAGACTTCTTTCACAACACAGTGATATCATCACAAGGCGCGGGGGCGACTTTCGCAGAGCAGTGAAATCATCACAAGGGGCGGGGGCGACTTGCACAATACAGTGAAATCATCACAAGAGGCGGGACGACTTTCACAGTGCAGTGAAATCATTACAAGGGGCGGGGACAACTTTCACAGTGCAGTTAAATCATCACAAGGGACGGGGGCGACTTTCACAGTACAGTGAAATCATCACAACGGGCGGGGGCGACTTTCACAGTACAGTGAAATCATTACAAGGGGCGGGAGCGACTTTCACAGTACAGTGAAATCATCACAACGGGTGGGGGCGACTTTCACAGTGCAGTATATTCATCACAAGGGGCGGGGGCGACTTTGACAGTACAGTGAAATCATCACAATGGGCGGAGGCGACTTTCACAGTACAGTGAAATCATCACAAGAGGCGGGACGACTTTCACAGTGCAGTGAAATCATCACAAGGGGCGGTGGCGACTTCTACAGTACAGTGAAATCACCACAAGAGGCGGGGGCCACTTTATTTTGCCAGGGGGATTTTGCATTATATCTATCTATCTATCTCTATCTATCTATCTATCTATATATATATATATATATATATACACACATACCCATTAAATCTTACTATATAAATACAGCTCTGAATACAAGAATTGAATACAACTATCCGTATTCAACTCAACTTCCGGAACTATACCGTATTCAACGCTACTATTTATAGCACATGGTTACCGGGAACGCCCTTCGCGATATGTAAACAAAGTTTGTGCTTGGTTTGTTTACAATGTTATTTTGTGGAAAATTTGAACTGAAAATAGACGAAAACGGTGACAAATATTTACAATTTAATGTGCGCGATACCAAAACTTGAGACGGGAACACTACTAACCAACGAACTTTTAATCCACGATAGTTAAGATCGACGACGGTCACTTTTTGGACCCTTGTTTTGGCTTCGTTACATCGTACACAATTCTTATTCTTTTTCAATAAATAAAATATCTCCAACCGTAATTTTGTGATATGATATATTTGACAAAAGGTACGTTTTATTTCTTTCATCTTTCAAAACTTCAAATTAATATTTTGTCCAGAATTATGAAGAAAAAAAAAGAAGTACCGACCTGTAAACAGCGTTGTCTGCTTGTTATAGGAATTTGACAGGGGTCAATGTTAGTAGACTAGTTTTTATTTTAATGTGGCGCAGCATTGTAATAATACAGCTAATTTTGAATTTAAATGAAGTCAGTATTCCAATGACGTCACTTTGCATCTCCTTACAATAACCATAAACTGGGTACATGACGTTTCCTTTTTGGAAAAATTCCAATGTAAAATTGCTATTGAATTTTTTTTCTTCTTAACATTACTAATGCACCTGGATGTCTTGGAAAAAAATCTTATGATTAAAAAATTGCACCTTTTACGAAATATGGATTTCTAGTGAAATTACGGTAACATATGCTATGTTTATTGTGTACGAAGCCAAAACAAGGGTGCGAAAAGTGACTGTCGTCGACTTTAGCAACCATGCCGTCTCCTCACGTAGAAAACTTGAATGAACTGTCAACCGGATTATTCAGTGGAGCGATGATTTATGGAGGCACATTTAATATAAACTTAAACTTTTCAGCAACGAATAATTCCATGAACATCAATAAAAGAAAACACACCGATGACGACTCAGACACTGAGTGAACAATTCTTGACATTTTTCTTCGTTGATAAAACTGGCACGCTGAAGGTTTTCTGACGTATTACGAGCAAATTAAATATTATATTGTTCGTGAATTTTAGCTATTACATTTTCTTTAAAAGGCATTTCAAACAATATCATTAAAATTATAGGTAACTTTTCACTCGTTCTTTCTTATTTCTTTGTTAAATAGAACTATATTCCTATGTGTAATAATTGGTGGTTCTTCGGTCCGCGTAGTAACACAGCTGACCTAGTTGTGTTAATTTAGAAATCCCCGTCATTAGCTAGCAGTGTTACAATTTCTAAATTATTATTTGGAAAAAAAATTCCAATTTAGAGTATGTAATAAATCGGGGTTTCCTGCAGGAAATACACTCGTGGAATACAGAACTCAGAAAACCACATATATGAAGTTTTGTCTAGTTTTATCGAGTGCTGGTGCACACCTGCGCATGCCTACAACTCAAACATTAATTTTAGGATCATTACTAACTTCTTTGTTATGAGAATAAAAGATGCGAAAGAACCGCCCATCCCCACTAAAGTTTTACAGAAAAAGAAAAGAAGAAACCATTTCTACACATAACGATGAAATGGTGTGTCTTAGGCATAACATTTTAATACAGTAGGATTCTAAAATGTTGATCAACTGCTGGAATTTTGGTAACTTTGATAAGAACGTATACACCTATATGTTGTTATAGTAGTTACACGGTCAGATCATAGGTTCACACAATATCCAATTACAAACCCCATTTACTACTAAAGGTGACACACATTTTTTTCCTTGCATTCCTTTTGGCGCGTTTACATTTTTAGTTAGTCGCTTTATCGTGTTGTGTTTTGGGACATTTTAAAACTATTTAAACTATTCGAATAGTGACAAAACGAAAACGTAACCTGGCAAAAAATAATGAGAGAGAGAGAGAGAGAGAGAGAGAGAGAGAGAGAGAGAGAGAGAGAGAGAGAGAGAGAGAGAGAGAGAGAGAGAGAGAGAGGAGGAGGGGAGGGAGAGGGAGGGAGGGAGAGGCGAGAGAGGAGAGAGCGAGAGAGAGAGAGAGAGAGAGAGAGAGAGGGAGAGAGAGAGAGAGAGAGAGGGAGAGAGGGAGAGAGAGAGAGAGAGAGAGAGAGAGAGACAGGGACAGAGACAGACAGACACAGAGAGACATACACAGAGGAAGGAAAATGAGAGACAGAGAGAGAGGCACACAGAGAGAGAGAGAGAGAGAGAGAGAGAGAGAGAGAGAGAGAGAGAGAGAGAGAGAGAGAGAGAGAGAGAGAGAGAGAGAGAGAGAGAGAGAGAGAGAGAGAGGGACAGACATACAGACAGACAGACACAACGACACAGAGAGACATACACAGAGGAAGGAAAAAAAGAGAGAGAGAGAGAGAGAGAGAGAGAGAGAGAGAGAGAGAGAGAGAGAGAGAGAGAGAGAGAGAGAGAGAGAGAGAGTGAGAGAGAGAGAGAGAGAGAGAGAGATGGTGAGAGACGGAGAGAAAATTTGACGACTGTGATATCTGCTTCATAATACACTAGCAACAGTTGTTGCCCTTGAATCTTGTAAGTATAAGATTGTATAATTTCATTCACAATATTGAACAAATGAAAGCGACTAGCCTAAGGGTGTCACATTACAATGAAGCAAACCCTAAACATCTTTAGAAATCCACGTTGGTATTCGATTACAAATGCAGAAAGGGCCATTCCACAACTGACCGTGAAGCTAGGGTAGATTGAACCTACCTGGGAACTAGCTCGAGTCACCTCTAACCCTCGTCTTATTGATATGTTGTATACAAGGGGACGGTTAAAAGTTACTCGAGCTACCTGGGAAGTTATTAAATAATAAATTTAATTAGATTATCCAAATAATAATGAGAGTTATACATGAATCTAAACGTGCATGGGAATGAGATAGTAAGAATTTGATGTCATTAATTGATTCGTTCGTTGGTTGCTCCGTTCGTTCATTCCTTCACTGAGAACGGGATTTGACTCAGTCAGTTGAGCACTCGCCTAAGCTGCTTGGGTCGAAGGATCAAATCCCCTCAGTGAACCCATTCTCTGGTTTTATCCATTCTAACCACTGTCCTACGACTAATATAATAAGATTTAATCTTTCTATTAAATCAAGTTATCAAAGTAACAAAGTCATAATCTTTTATAAAATTAAATTATTAGAATTTATATTTGTAATGGTTGTTGTAACAATTAAATGTATTGGGTTTAGTAGTGCTAAACAGCATTGTTATAAGTGACGTCATGCAACGGCGTGACGTAGTTTAGATTTATAATTTTTAAAATTAAACGTTGCAAGCCTTGCCGGCTAGTTGATTGCTGTAATATAAGAAATTATCACCCACCTGGTGAATATATAGCGGTGTCGTATAAATACGGTACGCGCCACGAGGGTCGTACCGGATGTACGTTTTTTCATTGGTTGACAATGAAGCAGTAAGTCTACCGGGACTTTTTTTTTCATTCATGAAAAATTACGTTGTCAACATTCCACAAGTTTTACTATATATTTCATTCATTCATCGGATGTCGCGAGACATTTAAATTAAAAATAATAATAAAATATATAAAATAAATAAAATTGAATATTGTATATATGTATTATTTCTATAAACAAAGCTATATACATCTTGAAAAATAAAATGCACAAATAAAATATCGTAAACATGTATCGTCTGCTACCGATTTTGTTTATTTGGCAACTCGAAAGGTAGTTTTTTTTTTTTTTTTAAACTTAAAATAATATTTTTTGTAGAATTATGAAAAAGTAAAATATACCGACCTGTAAACAGCGTTGTTTGCTTGTTGTAGAAATTTAACAGGGGTCAAGGTTAGTAGACCAGTTTTTATTTTAATGTGGCGATGCATTGTAATAATACATGTATAGCTAATTTTGAATTTGAATGACGTCAGAATTCCAATGACGTCACTTTGCACCTCCTTACAATAACCACAAACTGGGGGTACATGACGTTTCCGTTTTAAGAATGCTGGAAAAAATCCAATGCAAAATTCCTATTGATTTTTTTTTTTGTTCGAACATTACTGAAGCACCTGAATGTGTTTGAAGAAAATTCTGTGATTAAAAAAGTGTACCTTTTACGAAATATGGATTTCAAGTGAAATTACGGTAAGATATGCTATAGGCCTATTTATTGTGTACAAAGAAAGCCAAAAGAAGGGCGCGAAAAGTGACTGTCGTCGACCTTAAAGTTATAACTTTAGTTTTCACGTGAACTCAGCTGCTTTTGCAAGCTACACGTTTTTAACTGCAAAAACACTTGTTATTCTCTTATTGGTTGGATTTTTGGTCAACAAATTGTTATTGTCATTTGCAGGGCACAATATTTCACGCGAACCGCCGTTCTGTTCGCGTGTCGGTTACGCAAAGTTAAATTTACGCGAACCGCAAACTGGTTACGTCATGACCTGTAAACGTTCAGAAATTAAAACTTGCAAACTTCACGATTACAGGACGTTTATTCACGCAGACATACTACTAGTATTTCGACAAATGTTTTAGGCTGAATTTTAGATACTTGATGTACAGCAAATCAGTAAACAACGTTATATTTCAACAGTTGTAAATTGCAACCAGTCTAAAGTAAATGTTCAGTATAGAGTCGAGCCAAAAGTTTTAAAGAAATGTACTCAGACCGCTGGGGACGGCTAAATTATCTGCTGCTATTTTATCTCTAAAGGAATATATGTAGACATAATATTGGATTGCCTATAATTTTACATATGTTAAAACAGTTTTAACGTAAACAGGAATCAAAAAGTGTCACAAAATTTGAACAATACTAACATCGCATAATGAGCTTTAAAAAAAAAAACACTTGGAACGTCAATGTAGTATAGAAGTACCATCGATAAAGTGAAAGTAGCATAGTCACCGCAAAACGCAAAAAGGAATCTCTCCAAATGATTATGTATATATTTCAAAGGCGTAGCGCCCATTACGCACAGTACGCATATGCGTAATGCAAAAACAAAATTCGGGAATAGGTAGAGGCTGTCTGTAATTGTTCTATAAAACATCCTCTTAAAATTGACTCGAAAAAAAGATTACAAAAAAAGAGAAGAAAAACAAGGGCTCAGATTACATCTACAGGCGTCCTGAGGTCTCACTACACAGATCACTTCCGGGTGAGAATTCATTCATCACGTTCCACTGTAGTTCCTAATTGTGACATATGTTAGTGTTCACATATTCACTTCTAGGAAATGGTGAAGCATTAAAACAATATGTATGTTTAATGGTAAGCCTTCTGGCTGTATTTTGCCCATGTTATTTTGTAATATTGTGCATCGACCTTTTGGGACATGGGTATATAGCGCAAGTGACAGCCGGAGTGAATCGGTTAATGAACCAACTGTTCGGACCAGTAGGCCTACTACTGCCAGATGCGGTCTTATAGCAAAAAACTGAGACGGAAATATTCTCAATTTTGGAGTGAAAATAAATGCTTATATAATGTATGTTCGCAATGGTGTATGTTGTTAGTGCCAACGAGAACCCGTTCTATGGGCAATCTTCGCTTGAAGTTGGGCAGTTTAACATGGGTTTCAATGGCAGATGACATCTGTGTAGTGAGACCTGAGTTTCAAACTTTTCACAAGGGGAAGCCCCCCCCCCCCCCCCCCCCCCGAATATCCCCGCTCAGGAACGCCTTTGGCGTGCGTAATGCTAAGAAAATGTCTGGGTACGCCCCTGTATTTTGTTTCAGTACTAGGGCTGATATTCAGTTCTTTTATAATATTGTTAACTTTAGCAAGCATTAAAGACTTTTTTTTTTTTTTTTCATAAAATGTTTTCTTTTGTATTTGTTTTAACTTCATGTTTGAGCTAAAAACTATGTATTTAAAATATAATTTCAAAGTAATTTTGAGGTAACCGATCAGGTAACCCACGGGTTACGCAAATATAATTCACGTAACCAAACAATTGGTTACCTAGGTAAAAACCAGGTGAACCGACTTCCGGTTCCCTCACATTTCGAAATATTGTCCCCTGCAGTTGTGATTTGTGAATTCATCATTATTAGCATAACCAGTGGGGTAACGGGAACATTTGTTTCTTGGGGGCGTTTTGTTTAAAATATGGAATTATGCATTAGTTTTACCCAATATGAAAATAAACATATACTCTTCAAAAGAAGAAACGCAAAACCACATTGTCGTAACATTTGGAGAATTGATTTAATTATTGAATGGTGAGTCCGATAATTACCAAATGTTGCAGGATTGTTCACAATTCACTCTAGTCCATTGTGAGTAAGTGATAGGACACACCACCAAGGTCAAGGTCATCTGGAGTCAATACCGGGTGTGGCCTCCGCGTGTGTTGACAACTGCCTGGCACCGCCTGCCCATTGAAGCAACCAGAGTACGGATGACGTCCCGGGGGATGGTGGCCCACTCGGCCTGCAAGGCTGCTACCAGCTCGGGCAGGGTCTGGGGCTGTGGTTGTCGCTGTCGGAGGCGTCGGTCCAACTCGTCCCATAGATGCTCAATTGGGTTCAAATCTGGTGATATCGATGGCCAAGGAAGGACATTAATGTTGTTGTTCTGTAGGAAAGCCGTTGTGAGACGTGCTGTGTGAGGCCTGGCGTTGTCATGTTGGAACACTGCGTTGGCGTTGGCCATAACTGGAACGATGTGTGGCCGGAGGATCTGCTCAATGTAGCCCTGTGCATTCAGGTTGCCCTGCACGTGGACCAGGTCAGTTCTGCCAGTGTGTGAGATGGCTGCCCACACCATGACACTACCCCCGCCGAATCTGTCCACTTCCTGCACGCAGTTTGCCGCATAACGTTCACCACGACGCCTATACACGCGACATCTTCCATCATGACGTCGGAGCAGAAATCGGGAATCGTCACTGAACCACACCTGTCTCCATAGCAGTTGAGCCATTGTCGATGAATCTGGCACCACTGCAGTCGGAGTCGACGGTGTTGTGGTGTTAAGATGACACCTCGAACTGGACGTCTGGCACGAATTCCTACCTCACGTAGGCGGTTCCGTACGGTCTGGTCGGATATCCTGCGCAAACCTGGTATTGCTGCGGCTGTTGAGGTGGCAGTAGTCAATCGTTCCCGAAGGTGGCGTACCCGGATGTAGCGGTCCTGCCCGGGGGTAGTGACCCATGGTCGACCGGATCTAGGGAGGTCACGTGTTGATCCATGTTGCTGGTAACGGTCCCACAGTCTGGAGATGGTGCTTGGGGACATATGGAATGCCCTGGCAACGGCCGTTCTGGATTCGCCTGCGTCTAGTCGGCCGATGGCATTGTTTCTCTGCGGTTCACTGAGACGTGGCATGTCCTGGATTGTCAACTGTCGGCCAGATACAGAGGCCAGGCAAGCGAACACCCTGCACTTTTATACTGTCGGTGTTCATGTTGCACGTGCAGACAACGCACGTGCAGTGGTGACATGGTTTGCACGTGGCTGCGTTTTTGCGAATATTCACATTTTGGAACTTTATTGTACAGTAGCTGCGTTTTATCGAATGTAACCGTGGGAATGTGTTTGGGACATGCAATGACCTTATATTCACAAAGCATGAACCGGTAGGAAACATAAAATCGGAGTTATAACCCGTTTGTACCCTTTTGCGTTTCTTTTTTTGAAGAGTATATATTGATGCATGTACATTACAGCTTTCTTTAAATTAAAAAATGAAACCCGATGGAAATTTATGGGAAAGTACGTCTACACCACTCCCCTGAAAACGTCACTGAGAAGTAGCGAAAGTACAACGAACTATTTCTCAATGCGGCGGTACGTAGTCGTGCACCGGCTAGTTATGCAAATCAACATCCGGTCTTGAAATAGGCTACAAAATTGATTGATTGATTTATTTATTTTTCATAATTTAAAGGAGGGTAATAAATAAAATACCACACTCGTTTTCGCTAGATATAATTTTTACGAAACTCGTGAACTTCCCAAACGTATCCGACCTCACTTTCGTTCGGTCTGATACGTTTGGGAAGTTCACTCATTTCGTAAAAATGATATCTAGCGAAAACTCGTATAGTATTCTATATAGATCCCACCCACCCTATTACCCTTCTTCTATTAATTTTTTTCTGTTTTGTTTTTTGCTGCTGCTGCTGTTTTAATTTATATTTCAGGCTGGATAATTATAAACTGTATGGCAATTGTTTTCAAACGGAACTCGTCACGGCTGGATGTTGGATCAATTGCTTGATTAACACTGGATAACATTGTAACTTGTGGACATCAGTAAATATTACTGTTAATAGCGGCAGTTTCTCGCTCAACAACAGTACCGTTTATTTATTTATTTTATATATTTGTGAATTTTATATGAATTGGATTACGATGTATTTTTATTTGTGATTTATTTTCATTTTTGTGACGTTGCTATATTAAACAAACATGACATTTTATTTGTGTAACAATCATTTATATATATATCCAATTTACAAATTTCGATATGATATTACAATTGCATTTCATATTTATTTGTGTGACAATTTATTTATATTTGGGTTGCCCAATGGCCCTATTTTACGGTTACCTTAAACTAAGCCGTGGCCAATTCAGCCAGTAAATAAATATATTATTATATTTTGTATTAGTTATCTTTGATAACAAAAGCCGTGGTATCTGTTAGAATGCACATACAAAAGATCTCTCGCTTCTAGCAGGACAATGGAGCAGGTTTTCTCTCTATGACTAAATGTCAGTTTTATGAAATGTTTGACATCCAATAGCCGATGATTAATAAATCAATGTGCTCTAGTGCTGTCCTTAAACAAAAACAACAACAAAAAAACTCTTTAAAGGGACATTCCTGAGTGTTGCAATTTTTAAGATGTTATCGACTAACAGATACTTTTTAAATATTGTAATTACATATCAAATATATTTTTCTGCATAAAATATTAGTGGCTGTATATGAAACGTGTTTCTTATCGTACTACTATTTGTACTAGGTTAAATTTCATTTTATTTCCTAAAATATATTTTTTCGTACGTACGAAATTATTTGAAGAGAAAATCAAGTTTGGGATTCTTACGACCAAAAACACATTAAATATACAGACACTGATATTCTAAACAAGAAAATATATTTAATATGTAAGTTTAATAGTAGAAATATTTAATTTTTCGGAAACATCTTAAAATGCAGCAAATTCAGAAATGTCATTTTAACTGATTCATTCATTCCTGCCAGATCGCTCAATGCCTATTAGTAAATAGTTCATATCAGTAGAACGTAGCCTCTGAGTCAAATCCCAAATTAGACATATGTAATTGTGTTACAAGGTCTCGCCAGACTTACAGCATAAACATGTGACTTATGCTCACTCAAACATTAAATCAGGCTTCCTGTTTACCACTTATGAATGAGAAGACACATTACTCATATTTTTCAGTTAATAGTCTTTGCCGTATTTGGTTGAACTACCCAATGACCCAACCGAACTCTACTAGTACTGTTGCACACAATACCCGACGTGGTATTAGTCTTGATAACAAAACTTTAGAAACGTTTCGCTCTAATAAACCGACACTATGCATAACCGTATCAATGAAATTATCACAGCAAATTATGCCATTAAGATGCACAGTAAGTGTACGTATGTATAGGTATGTGTGCGTGCGTACGTACGTACGTACGTACGTGTATGTTTTGTGAAAATGCCGGTGTGTCTGTGTGTGGTGTTTGTTTGTGTATGTGTGTGCGTTGGAGATTGAGCTAATTCGGTTGAACGCTTGCCTGAAGTTTTTGGGTCGGAGGATGAAACTGAACCCTCTGTGGACCCATTTTCTGTTTATATGTTTTTCATGTCCCAACCAGGGCCTCACGACTGGTATATCAAAGCCGTGGTATGTCCTGTCCTGTCTATGGGAAATTGCATATAAAAGGTCCCTTGGTGCTATGGAAAAAGTAGCAAGTTTACTCAGTGGCGTCGTGGTTAGGCCATCGGTCTACAGGCTGGTAGGTACTGGGTTCGGATCCCAGTCGAGACATGGGATTTTTAATCCAGATACCGACTCCAAACCCTGAGTGAGTACTCCGCAAGGCTCAATGGATAGGTGTAAACCACTTGCACCGACCAGTGATCCATAACTGGTTCAACAAAGGCCATGGTTTGTGCTATCATGCCTGTGGGAAGCGCAAATAAAAGATCCCTTGCTGCTGATGAAGTGGCGACAGCGGGTTTCCTCTCAAACTATGTGTGGTCCTTAACCATATGTCTGACGCCATATAACCGTAAATAAAATGTGTTGAGAGCGTCGCTAAATAAAACATTTCTTTCTTTCGTATCAAAAATTACCAAATGTTTGACTACCAATAGCAGATGATTTATAAATCAGTGGTTTAATAATGTCATTAATCAAAGTAAAAATCTATCGTTCATTCATTCATTCATTCATCCATTCACTCATTAATTCATTCGTTCATTCATTCCACCCGATGTATAGTAGTCCATGGAGTTGAACTGAGTCTGTATGAATCAAAGCCAAAAATAAACATGTGTAATTCTGTTTCAAGGTCTTGTCAGATTTTCATTATATATAAGACTTATGCAATTCAGTCAAAAGTTAAATCAGACTCAAGCCCGTAGGGGTCACAAGCCAGTTTTATCTTTATTGATGCAGAGTAGGAATTTTTGGAATCCCCCCCCCCCCCACACACACACCCCACTTCTCCACCGCACCCACATTTCGTGTGTCTTCTAACTAATATGTAAATGATTCTAGTGTTCTCCCTCATTCCTAACAGTCATGGGCCATGATTTCTAGAACGAACTATAACTGATAACACAAAAAGCTATTTCACAATCGCAGGTAACGTTCATTATTTACCCAACACTGACGTAGGTCACAATTTAACTGTTTTAATCGATTTATGGCATCTTGACACTACCGTGTACACTTAAAACCTGTTCAAACGGCCATCTGTATAAAGCATAACTGTCCCCTGTCTATTGCGGCCAATCTCACAGATTACATTAAGACTAGTCAAACTGTAAGATATATTAATTAGTAGATCTGCCTTTAGTCCGATACATCTGCTGCCAGATACACATGCCGTCAACTGAGTTTGAATTTATAGTTTGTCACAAGATATATCAGACTAAAGATAGGCAGATACGTAGAAAGTCCACTCACTTTTCTCGTATGTAAACACGGCAGGGCTAACGGGCACTCGTTAGTTTTTCTCTCAGTTCATAACAGGTGACACTGTGTTACTAATACCCTAGCCCGAGTACACTGACTGTAAGAGAGCTAGACGGACATTTGGACATAAATACGTAATGAGAGCGTATTTATGTCCAAATGTCCGTCTAGCTCTCTTACAGTCAGAGTACTCGAGCTACTAATACCCACGCTAATTGCACAGCATTAAGGGACTAGTAAGTAGTTTTTAATAAGCCGGGAGTCCAGCATAAATGTACGGGCTTCCATTTTTGTTGGGGGTGGGGGGGCAGGCTGTTTTTTTGCCCGAATTAAACGAAAATGGATAACATTTATTCAGGTTAGCATTAAGTACAGTTGGCAAACAGCTGTACGGGGTTGCAAACGAAGTACTGCGAATTTTTACATGGATTTTAACTAATATTTTGGGTAGAATGATAGAAATACATGGTGAAAAGGTCTCAGGTTGGCACATTTTGCTGGAATATCTCGTTTTCCCCCGAATTTGAGGATTTGCTCCAGCACGGGAGGGGGGGGGGGGGGGGGAGAGATGTCCCCGTCCGTATTATTATGGCGGACGCCAGTCAAAGTACCCCCAAATTTAAGTTTAATTAATATGGTTCAGTCCACCAATCATCAAACCAACCCTAAAAATTCAACGTTCCCTACAAAACTAATGCCAAAATATTCTTTAGGGTACCGTTAAGTGTCAATATCCTAGCACAATTATAATATATACTGGTAGCACTATTTAACAAGTGACAATGTCATTAGGTAGGAAGTCTAGCAACGGAAAGTAGAAGACGGTCTTCATTCAGACATCTCATAGCAATACTGCCCTATGATTGGGAACATAATTGTGTGCTGAGCAAAGAAGTAGAAATAATAGTTTTTCAGTGTCTATTAATTGTTTAAATAGCACAATCGAATGAATCAACGAAATCAAGATTCCCATTTTTAAGTGTCAACTTCTGCCCCTAATAAGCGCCAATAAGATGGTACCAATCAGAAGTTTAATTAGCACGACTGCACGAGACATCAACGAAACTGATGCCAAAATATGTTTAGAGTACCCTAACTAAGGATCAGTGATTCTTAAATACAGTCAACCCCAGTACAGAATCCACGTTTAACCGGGTGAAAGGTCCCAATTTGCCCAATTTCAGGTCTAATTAACCACCATGTTTAACTGATTCTAACTATAGCCCGTCCCATCCTTCTACATTAAATAAATAAATAAATAAATAATTTCAGTTTGACTTGAGAAGAAAAGTAAGTTTTAAAAAACCAAAAAAAACCCCAAAAGCCACACAACCCCCCCAACCCCCCCCCCCCCAAAAAAAAAAACCCACCCCAACAACCCACAAACCTCCCTCCCCCAACTATTTTTGTGTGCAATTTAGAAATAATCGGCTCTCAAATAAATAACTTGTAGTAAATTCCATAGTATATAGAAGGTAGTGTTCCCTTGGACGGACATTTCACTAAAACATCACACACTTTAAAAATATTTATTTATTTTATTTTATGTTTTGTTTTGTTTTTTGATTGCCTTGCTACTTTATTTAAAATATTTTTAATTAAAAAAAAGGTTCACCGACGAGGATCGATCCTACATCAGTCGAGTTCTCTACCACAAATGTACAACCGATTCGAATTAACCGAAATACACCCGTTTAGTAAAAATGAGGTCACTAGAGTAAAGCCATGTCCTTTCTGAAACGAACTATACAATGTGGAAGCGCTTTACACGTGACGTCACACAGGTCAACCCGGCAAATCAATAAGTAGCAAGACGAAAGTAGCAGTGTTAGTTTTATCACACTGAGGTCACTGACGATAATCGGCGGAGCGGTGCTGACAAATAACGAAAACACAAACAGAGGAGAATTTACAGAGACTGTAAGTTTTTTTTTTCACAGGTAATTTATTATAATTAAATCGAGACAAGATACCCTGGTAATACGGGTTACTGCTAGGGTTTGATATGGACGGGTACCTGTTTGGTCTAAAACCATAGTTTGTTTTTAGCGCTTGCCTTTAATAACCGTGAATTGACAGTCTCTAAGAGGGTATCTAGCCCTGACCGGTGGAGCGGTAAAGGGCGGAGGGTTGGGGTTGGTGTGGAGGAATGTTTGACCCAGAAATTGAGAAAGCACCGATTTCAAGAGGTGTCCGATTATAAACCAGTAGTCAGTACAGGTGCATTGTTACGATTGTAGTTGAACACTGTAAACTCCACGATCCGTTTTGTAAACATTTTTACATTTACTGGACCAGATGACCACATAATAAAATTACAGAATCGTGCAGAATTTTTATCTTGATATCAGATATTGATTAAACTAAATCGTAAATGTACAGGTAGCTGTTCCCACCAGACAATGACTCATCAAACATTGTGCACGTGTGTGTGCATGTGTGAGAGAGTAATATTTTGTTTAACGACACCACTATGGCACATTGATTTATTAATCATTGGCTATTAGATGTGAAACATTTGGTAATTTTGACATATTGTCTTACAGCGAAAACCCGATACATTTTTCCATTAGTAGCAAGGGATCGTTTGGAGCCCATCGATCTCGCCTAGCCGTAAATCCCATTTCCTATTGGGCGAAGTCGCCGTACATATTATATTTAAATGGAAAGGATAAACAATGCTTAAAATGTTTATATGACTAAAATTAATTAATGTATAGACTTATTCTCATTTAGTGTACTCAATATTTGTGCGTCATGTCATTTCGTGCCCTAACAAGAAATGATGATATTTAGCGTTCTCACGCGCCCGCGCGAGATTTGCATCTGTCAAAATAAAACATAAATGTCATTTTATTTTGAGGAACCGATTAGGATATAAAATATGCCACAAAAATTTAAATAATAACATAATGAATTATTAACTTGGAATTTTACCACTTTTCACTAATACCAAAATGTCCGCTTCCAAAAATAGCCACTAATTTTAAAGAAAGTCTGCTTTGTTAACATTCTCTACCAGGATATGACATCGATAAAACATTTATTAAAGGCCAAATATATTTTTTAATTTGTGTTTCGGGGAACAGAAAAAATTGTTTTTGTTTGTTTACACTTTGTATGATGTTTGAACAACAACAACAACATCCAGACCTCCTGCCCATACATAAAAATTGGCCTCATTTGTTTTAGATAGTATACTTTTATACTTAATATTATTGTTCTTTATACATATTTTGTCTCCTATTATGTAAAAATTTCTATGTGATTCATATATAGAAATAAATGATTGATTGATTGTATTATTTTTGGTTGTTATATTATGAATCAAATATAAATGTTGTTATTATTGTGTACAATTATACACATGTCATGTAGGCCTAATACTGTTCACCTTTATAATGCACTGCTGGTGGGCTTACAGCTCAAAGATAAATACAGATTGAATTATAATTTACTGATTAAAGTTAACGGTCCTTTGGCATTCAAATATAGTCATTACAACAGTTAATGTTTTTATAATTTACGGATTAATGTTAACGGTCATTCGCCTGTAACAACTCTTCTGTTATACCGTTAATACAGTCCAATAGCTAATTGGCTACCATGCACATTGTTGTTATAATATGAAATGTGTTAACACATTAAAGGTATCAAACGTGTATAAAATAATGCCCTAAAATAGGCAGACCTCATTCGCATTCGAATATTGCTAGATATTTCAGTTAAACTCATTTCGTTCGTTAGAAAATTTCTCTAAGAATGTCTGTCAATAGTTGTATTGTGTGTGACCTTCTTGTTCGGCCGCGTCAGGAGGGCTTGTTGTGCGATGATTGTTCCTTGTGGCAGCAATCATCAATGAAAAACATTTTAAAAACCCCCACACCAACATGCACTGAATAAGAATAAGTCTATACATTAATTAATTTTAATAATATAAACATTCTAAACAGTGCCAATCCTTTATAAAATGTACGGCGATTTCGCCCGGTAGGAAATAGGATTTACGGCTATCGCCACGGGTGAGATCGACTGGGCGAGATCGACGCTGGGCAAGATCGACGCTGGGCGAGATTGACGTAGTCCGATCTTTTATTTGCCTCACCCCATGGACAAGATAACACATACCATGGCCTTTGATATACCAGTTGTGGTACACTGGTTGTTTTGACAAGCTTGTATTTTTTTCTGACAGGTTTCCTTGACGTGGCCTAAAAGCGGCCTTAAAACACAGCCTGAAACATGGCGGAATTGAAGGGGTATAGAAGCAATACTGACATTGAGAATTCACCAAACGGTGCCGTGTCTAACAACAAAGGTGAGTGTTTGTGACATGTAGTTACATTATGTTTGTTAGTTTGATGACAGCATGCTGTTAGTTTGATGACATGAAAAGACTCGGTCCATGACGTCATTCAGGCACAGGTATGAAAATGTTAAAGTTTCTACACATGTTGTCCATTGTCTGTTAAATTGGATTGTACTGGAATCGGTCCACAATGCTATTAAGAGAATATGGTACACAAATTTGAGAAAAACGTATTGGCATTAAAAAAAGTCATATCATTTTACCTGTGAGATGTTTTTAATAAAACAGCACTGTCTTGACTGCTGGCATGACAATACATTTGTTTATGGGAATGTTTTGGAATGAATCCGCTGTGTTCAGATAAAAATAGAAATACTTTATCAGACTTTCGTTTTTGAAAAACCCAGGAGTGCTAAAAATCGCACTCCTCAAAATGCTTACGAGGGGGTGGAAATCACTCCTCAAAATGCAGAGGAGGAAAGAATTGCTCCCCTCAAAATAATCAGAATTAGAAGCAAGAGACCGAGAGGAATTGCACCCATGAATATGATTAAGTTTGAGGAGAAATAGTTTCTAAATTAAATATCTTAAGGGTTAATGTTTTGTGTTTTCAAAATATACTGACACACAATGAAAAATATATTTATTTTACTTAAAATAACAATTTATGAGAGGAAGATGGTGGATGATTACCATTCTGGAGAGCAAACTGTAGTCTTGCAGCATGATGTCGGGCGTCTGCATCCGAGTCCAGCCGTTCTGAGTCGACGGATGACCGTCATCGGATGGATAGGCCTTCCATGACATCCTATAGTATTGCGTACTGTCATCGTCGCAGTTCTGAACTGGTCACAGAGGTGGTGTCGTCGAATCTGCCGATCTTGGCGTGGGGTCGTAACCGGACATTGACCAGGTCGAGGTCGATCACGGACACTCCCAGTCTGTTGATGACGTTCAGCAAGTCGTCCAATAGTTGATGGATGGACTCTGAAGGTCCTAGCAACTTGACTTTGCGAAGTCCCCCCTTGAACCATGCCCAACGCTCACTCCCTTTGTTCTTCTCAGAGTCGTGGCATTCTTAATGTGACGAGGAATATGACACTGTTACATGACTTTTATGTGTCCACATACTGGCATTTCACATGCATTGCATGCAGTATGATTGAGCATGTAGTGAACGCATTTCACACCATTCTGTGTGTTTCTGCTATTGTATGTGTAACGAGAACAAAACCAGGATTAAAACCCAGACAAAAGTACCAATCAGTGGCTTCCTCTCATAAATTGTTATTTTAAGTCCAAAAAATATATTTTTCATTAATCACAACAAAATATTGAAAAATATCTGTTTTGCATTTTCATTGTGTGTCGGTATAAATATCCTAATTTAACTAATATGATGGTTGTACTCAAAGATGGAAGGAATGGGTCACTGCTGTCTTACACAAGAAAAAGAAACACCATGCACACATTTGTCGATTTCTTATGTATTACTAGTATATGCATATCATGTTGCATTAAAATTCTGAATCATGATAATCTGTTGACTGTTTATGAATAAGGAATTGAAACTGATTTGTTTGTGCTTATTCTGTTTTATTTAAACAAGTACAATAATTTTAGATTTCATCGCAGAATGAACTGATTTCTCCATGGACACAAACCTGTGAACTGAATGTAAAAGTGTAACAACCACATGGCACAGGGTTATCACATTTATCATGATATCATAATATACATGTTATGTACCTGGAAATTCGCTATTTAAAAAAAAAAAATAATGTCATAACCGAGAAAATGTCATCATCTATTGTTTTCTAACCAAATATATCTTACTACAATTTTTATAAATATATATTTTTACAAACAGGATTAACTTTAATTATCGGTGTACTGTAGTTAACATGTCATTTATTATACTACTAACTCGAATCATAGCAACCCATAACCCCCCCTCAAAAACCCCCAACAAAACCAACCTAATGTAAATTTAATTTTAAAATATACATGCTTTACACTCGGTAAATTCGAATTACTGAGTTGAAATTAAATCGGTGTAGGTTTGTTTCAGGTGCCCGCCAGACTGATTACATGTACTAGAAATCTGACTCTACCACAGTCAATGTCCTTGGCTTTAAATCACGTGGCAGTATCGTGAAACAGAAAGTAGAAATATCTGGTATATGTCGCTATACTATTAACGAAAACAAAACCAGCTTTACTAAATTTGTTTTTTGTTGGTGTACACATTTAATGTGATATCAACATGTATAAACATTATACACATCATAGTATTATTGGACAACGCACCTACCGTAATATGTTTTCTGTACGTGATCAAAACAACAGTGTAAAATATATTTTGCAATGTTACCTGCATTGTACGAAATTAAACCCAATAAAACTGACGAGATCTTAATAATAAGTGAACTCCTAGCTGATTAGCTCAGTGTAAAGATAACCAACCAATCGTGTTTCAATTTATAAAAAGTATTCTAGGAAGTTCATTGTGAACAGAACGGAAAGGTTTGTGGCGTTATGGATTGGATTCATTAAACAATTAAAATGGCAGTTAAAAAAAAATACAAGCGTGATTTATTCTGTTTAGGGGCGCGTTATTTCGCGCCGGTCAGATTGAGTTAACGGGGGTTCACGGGCATGATAGCTCTCACACCTGTCAAAAACGAAAGTCTGTGGTTTCATTCAGTACACACATTGTAAATATTCAATTTCATAGAGCCATACCCAAAAATGTCTGTCTGGCAGAAACACTGTTTATTTTATGACATTATAATGTGTGACAGTTTATGAAAAATGACCCCTTACTTGTAATCTGCCTGTGTGGCAGAAAGAAGCCTGTAACTCCAGAGACTTAGTATAGTCTTGTGATTGCACTAGGTTTAAAACACAGGTGTATTTATCAGGAATGACACACTTGTTTCATGTGAGTTATCTGCTGTGACAACATTAGTTTTTAAGGCACAGTTAAACTGGTGTATTTGCCTACTGGTATGTTAGATCTATACCATAAAAGTGTACTGTATCTGGAGCGGTGACAACACACCTAATAACCGAAATATATACTATTATTTTACATGTAGGTGTCGATGCCAACCAGATAGATTTACATGACAACCGTGTTGCTGGTACTGCAGGTGAGAGACGTCCAACCACAAACTACTGCACCTGTCAGATTAATACATGTAGTGCACCATTCTGTTATTTACATGGCCAGTATTTCACGTGTATTCTGTGTACTAACTCTACTAACCAGCACTAGTTTAACACATATAACACCAGAGCTTTACCACTCACTAATTGTATTTTGTTTTAATCTTAGCTTATGGTCTCTGATACCTCTGTAGTTTTATTCACTGGTTAACTACACTTGAATTTTAGCCAAGCACACTTGTTGCACTACACCTTTCATACCTACCGGCCTTGGTGGCGTCATGGTTAGGCCATCAGTCTACAGGCTGGTAGGTACTGGGTTTGGATCCCAGTTGAGGCATGGGATTTTTAATCCAGATACCGACTCCAAACCCTGAGTGAGTGGTCCGCAAGGCTCAGTGGGTAAAACCACTTGCACCGACCAGTGATCCATAACTGGTTCAACAAAGGCCATGGTTTGTGCTATCCTGCCTGTGGGAAGTGCAAATAAAAGATCCCTTGCTGCCTGTCGTAAAAGAGTAGCCTATGTGGCGACAGCAGGTTTCCTCTAAAAAACAGTGTCAGAATGACCATATGTTTGATGTCCAATAGCCGATGATAAGATAAAAAAAATCAATGTGCTCTAGTGGCGTCATTAAATAAAACAAACTTTACTTTTTACCTTTCATACCTGTGAGTTTTCTGTTTCTCCTCATACTCTTGAAAAAGTCTGTATTATACAGACGAAACGTCGAGTTTTAACTTTGTGTTGTGTTTTTTTAAAAAGTGGATGGTTTTAGACAAAGATTTTTAGTTTTAATTGTATTTGAGCACACCAAATGCGGTGATGTTAATAACAGCTGGTAAAGTACATTTCATTTCAAGGTATTAGTCTCCTACTGGTTCAACTGGAGGGGACTATAGGTTTCATCTCCGTCCTTCTGAAAGTTTGTATATAGCTTTATCATGTACTGTTACAGATCAAGTTTGACTTTCATGTCGATTTACACATTTTAACAGAATTATGGCCCTTGAGCTTAGGAGATATGAACATTTGTTTTCCAGATATATTGTTAGCAGTGTGTCAAGATATTGAGCTAAAATTGTTTGTATACATGTAGCTTCATCATGTTCTGTTACAGATCAAGTACGATTTTAATGGCAAATGACCTAGTTTTTCACACAGTTATGATTGAACGTAAGCAATATGAAAATGTGTTTTCAAGTCCTTTTTTTTGGCAATTTCTAAAAATTTTGAGCTGAAATTTTGTGTATGGCTGTATCATGTACTCTTTCAGATCATGTTTGACTTTCATGGTGATTTACCCATTTTGTTTTACACAATTATGGCCCTTGCATTCAGGAGATGCACACATTTTTTGGGCATATGGGACATGTATTGTTTCCGCTGTACTTTCAGAATGCTCGTTTTAATCTAATTACAGCTTAACATTGATTTTGAGGTGAAATGTTTTGAGGTTATCATGTTTGTACTTAATTTGGGCTGGATTATAAATTTTGAGGTGAAATGTTTTGAGGTTATCATGTTTGTACTTAATTTGGGCTGGATTATAAATTTTGAGGTGAAATGTTTTGAGGTTATCATGTTTGTACTTAATTTGGGCTGTATAAATTTTGAGGTGAAATTTGAGGCTGGCTGGATTATAAATTTTGAGGTGAAATGTTTTGAGGTTATCATGTTTGTACTTAATTTGGGCTGGATTATAAATTTTGAGGTGAAATGTTTTGAGGTTATCATGTTTGTACTTAATTTGGGCTGGATTATGAATTTTGAGGTGAAATGTTTTGAGGTTATCATGTATGTACTTAATTTGGGCTGGATTATAAATTTTGAGGTGAAATGTTTTGAGGTTATCATGTTTGTACTTAATTTGGGCTAGATTATAAATTTTGGGCACACCTTTTATCGCCTCATCTTTGGTGCAATTATTAAAGTTTGAGACTGCCACAGTTTAGTCCTAACTAATTTTGGACTGGTTGCTAGGTAGTTTGAAAAATGTTCGAAATAAACACTTGTCTTTTTATCCCGACAAGTGAAAATGTACTTGGACAAACAATTTTTACTCAATGGTTGTCCTATGGACAAGTAAACCATTTTCAGTGCAATTTCATTTTGAGCAGTAAAAAACATTGTCCTTTTACGTGAATAAAAGAAACCATTTATTTGGACTAGTGAAAATATTGGTGGACAAGTAGATTTCTACATGTACTTGTCTGGTGGACTAGTGAACAGTTCTGCTTATTTCTATCTCTGAAAGGAAAGAAAGAAACGTTTTATTTAACGACGCACTCAACACATTTTATTTACGGTTATATGGTGTCAGACATATGGTTAAGGACCACACAGAGTTTGAGAGGAAACCCGCTGTCGCCACTACATGGGCTACTCTTTCCGATTAGCAGCAAGAGATCTTTTATTTGCGCTTCCCACAGGCAGGATAGCACAAACCATGACCGTTGTTGAACCAGTTATGGATCACTGGTCGGTGCAAGTGGTTTACACCTACCCATTGAGCCTTGCGGAGAACTCACTCAGGGTTTGGAGTCGGTATCTGGATTAAAAATCCCATGCCTTGACTGGGATCCGAAACCAGTACCCACCAACCTGTAGACCGATGGCCACGAGGCCAGTATCACTGAAAGGTGCCACATAAACTTACAAGTGGTTCATGTGATTAACAGACGGCAGCTCAGAGTACACAAATAGCAGCTGATACAAGTTTACACAAATCACCTTTTTATTAGATAGGTTCACACAAATATTACCCACCAGTTTATGCAATTATCACTTGTTTAGTAAAATATCACCCATTTATTAGATGAGTAATGAACACAAATATCCTGTTCTTGTTAGACTTCTAGTTTAAGTCTACTGATCCACCTGTATTTTGTTAGACTTCTAGTTTAAGTCTACAGATCCACCTGTATTTTGTTTCACTTCTAGTTTAAGTCTACTGATCCACCTGTATTTTGTTAGACTTCTAGTTTAAGTCTACTGATCCACCTGTATTTTGTTTGACTTCTAGTTTAAGTCTACTGATCCACCTTTATTTTGCAGAAGATGAGAACTGATTTAAACTTTTTGAAATTACATTTAAGTTGTCTTAATTTTTACAAGCATAATATAAAGAGTACTTATTTTCCTCCATCATCATCCTGTAAGTGTACTTATGCTGCGTTCATTAGACGTCGTGAATATCGTATCTCCCAATTCACAAGTTGTGAAGAGCATTCATTTGGCGAAATAACCCGTGAACACAACTTGTGAACTGGGGTAGGATCGAATTTCTGCCTCAATCTTCACAACTCATGTGAAAATGGCGGAACAAACACAAATCATTCATGCAGTTACGATTTTGTGTGTGTGAGATTGGAGTGACAATGCAGATTGTCTATAAATCGCCTGAACGTTCTCCACTTGGTGATGTCGTGTTCACAATTTGGAACTTGTAAATTCACGATATTCACGATCACCAAATGAACGCAGCTTTAATTTAAAAGTGCTTGTTTTACAATGGATATTTTTTATAGATATTTCTCAGGCCTTGACCTTAACTTTTTTAATTGGTAGCCCAGTGGGGTACTAGGTTATAAAATCTGGTAGCCCTCAATAAAAATAAAAATTGATAGCCCCATAATTTTTATAAATGAAAAAAAAAACGAGAAAAAAAAGCAAAATCATTTACTTTTATTTAGCATGTTGTTTTAGATGTGGATTTTAGGTGTTTCAGCATCTTGTTGATTGCAGAGTAACTGGATGTGCGAAAACTATCTAGTAGCCTGGTGGACTACTAGGTTTAGATATCTGGTAGCCCAAGTCACAAATGGGTAGCCAAAACACCCCAGGCTACCACTAAGGTCGAGCCCTGTTTCTGTTGGTTTTGAAAGCGAAACTACCGTGACATTAGCTGCTAACCGTCGTCTGAGGCAAACTGTGAAAATACTGATACAGTCAAACCTCTCTGAACTGGACACTCACAGGACCAGGCGACAAGTCTGGTAATTAGGTGTATTCAATTTATGAAAATGTCCAGTAAATACAGGGCTTCTAGAATTTTATAAAAATCCACTAGCCATGGGATCAGTGATTAATGTTTTTTACTAGCCATGATTGAAAAATCACTAGCCCTATACTTTAAATAAATACAATTTTACTAATACATGTAGTAATAATCAGATATGTCACATAAAGAGGGAGATAGAGCTTAAACACCCTTAGATTGGGGGTGAGAAGAGGGGGCAGAATATTCATATTTACAAAATAAGACAAATGCAGCATTTGACAAGGGTTTTTTCCACTAGCTGTCGGGCTAGTTATAGTAGTTATTTACTAGCCCAACACTGAATATCACTAGCCATGGGAGTGGGGCTACCATAATCTAGAAGCCCTGGTAAATATTAAGGGGATTCTGGTTTAAAAAGGCAGTTTTACACTGCAAGATTTTACCAACGAAATGTTCTGTGAGGGAGTCCAGTCTTGAGAGGTTTCTCTGTACTTGAGAGACTGGCATCGTGGTTAGGCCATCGGTCTACAGGCTGGTAGGTACTGGGTTCGGATCCCAGCCGAGGCATGAGATTTTTAATCCAGATACCGACTCCAAACCCTGAGTAAGTGCTCCGCAAGGCTCAGTGGGTAGGTGTAAACCACTTGCACCGGCCAGTGATCCGTAACAGGTTCAACAAAGGCCATGGTTTGTGCTATCCTGCCTGTGGGAAGTGCAAATAAAAGATCCCTTGCTGCTAATTGGAAAGAGTAGCCTATGTAGTGGCGACAGCGGGTTTCCTCTCAAAATCTGTGTGGTCCTTAACCATATGTCTGATGCCATATAACCGTAAATAAAATGTGTTGAGTGCGTCGTTAAATAAAACATTTCTTTCTTTCTTTCTGTACTTGAGAACAGCTCCTAAATGACACAGAAACCAGAAACAGTGCAGTAGTGAATATGAATAATGCCACAATGCGTTTGGTAGTGTTGACTAATCCCCACTGTTATGATCCCTGCATTTCATCGGCATCTTCTGCTGACTCGCACACACACTGATTAAAGGCTTTGTGAGAAACTCAGTAAGATTAAGGAGTCGGATCACATTTGAACATGAGATCATGTATACAGCCAGATAATGTTCTCTACATGTATTCATCATCTGGTGCATGCTGGTGACATTTTGTTTAGTACCACGTCGCGATTCTCTATGCAGATTTAACAAATCACTAGATATAATTCTAAAATGTTAAATGGTAGAGTTGCTGATTCAGTTTTTAATTGATTAGCAGCTGTCGCCAATCAAAGGTTTCAAAACAAAATCTTCCCAGAGATGTATGGTCATATTTAAAAAAAAGAAAAATTTGAAATAAGTATGGTCTTGTTTGATTTCATAGACATTTATCTTATAACAAAGGGATGATCTCCGGCATTCAGTCTTCAGGGAAACAATTCTTTCTGGTAGTATGTTGCAGGGCTCGAACTTAACGACTGCACTGACAGCAATTGCCATAGTTGTTATTAGATGATTTGCTGTCGGTCAGGGTCTTCACCTACGACAGTGTCTGCCAATGAATACAAATTATTGTCATCAGTTGAAGGGACTATTTTTGGTTTTTGTATTTGTTACTGATTTAAAATGGGTGTAGGTAGAACTGTGTAAAATTGCCGTCAGTAAGCATTTTACCTATGGCAGAAATATTTGAAAATTGCTGTAGGTATCAAATTGTTAAGTTCAAGCCCTAATGTTGGTAGTTTGTTAGCAAAATAACGGAACTGAAAACCTGTTACTCATTATCACGTAACATAGCTACCAGTATCACGATCACTAAAACACTGTTTCTGATGGGTTGCAGTTAACCACAGGAAATGGAACTGAAAAAGTGTTTACCATTAAAACTGGAATCCTAAGGCTTGTAACTTGTATGTTTTTAATTTTTCTGTAAAGTGATACCTTTTTAATGTTTGTGTGTGTGTGTGTGTGTGTTTGTGTGTTTGTGTTACATCACTAATGACTAACGTGCATTTTTCTTTTTTACTTTAACAGGTTTTGTTGATTTATTAGCTTTAAAATTTAATATCTTGATCATCTACAGTAGGCTTAATGTGTCACCTTTAAGTTGTTAACAATGCAGTCATTGAATTTTGGGATTTGTTTTAATGATTCCACCGGAATCCTAAAATGATGTATTATAGGTGTTATGGGATTCTATTTCATAATCTTGTGTTTCTGACCCCAAATCTGGGATTCACAGAAGAATAAAATCCTGCTAATTTCACAGTCTCGTGTAGTGAAAGATCAGGTTCATTTCTCACTTTACCATGATTCAATGTTTAACAAATATATATGCTAGCAAAATTGTTTCCATGACATCATTACAAAACACTAACTGTTCTTTTATTGTTTTATTAAGTGGTGGTGTAGTTCGGCTTTGGACATTTACGTCTGATAAAACACAGATTTTACTATATATGTGGAATTGGGTGTAGATCATGTTGGATTCCTTCAAATGATATATATTTTTAACCATTTACTGTCTCATACTGATGAGACAAGTTTGCATGTTGCACATTTGGACTTGTTACATTAGATCGTCTGAAAATATAAATCTTAATTCAAACTAGTTACGCTTTTATTTAGCATTAGTGAAAAATATCATAGAATGGGATTGGTAGATTGAGTCTTCAAATGTATTTAGCACTAGTGAAAAATATCATAGAATGGGATGGGTAGATTGAGTCTTCAACTGTATTTAGCACTATAGTGAAAAATATCATAGAATGGGATGGGTAGATTGAGTCTGCAACTGTATTTAGCATTAGTGAAAAATATCATAGAATGGGATGGGTAGATTGAGTCTTCAACTGTATTTAGCATTAGTGAAAAATATCATAGAATGGGATGGGTAGATTGAGTCTTCAACTGTATTTAGCATTAGTGAAAAATATCATAGAATGGGATGGGTAGATTGAGTCTGCAACTGTATTTAGCATTAGTGAAAAATATCATAGAATGGGATGGGTAGATTGAGTCTGCAACTGTATTTAGCATTAGTGAAAAATATCATAGAATGGGATGGGTAGATTGAGTCTTCAACTGTATTTAGCATTAGTGAAAAATATCATAGAATGGGATGGGTAGATTGAGTCTGCAACTGTATTTAGCATTAGTGAAAAATATCATAGAATGGGATGGGTAGATTGAGTCTGCAACTGTATTTAGCATTAGTGAAAAATATCATAGAATGGGATGGGTAGATTGAGTCTGCAACTGTATTTAGCATTAGTGAAAAATATCATAGAATGGGATGGGTAGATTGAGTCTGCAACTGTATTTAGCATTAGTGAAAAATATCATAGAATGGGATGGGTAGATTGAGTCTTCAACTGTATTTAGCATTAGTGAAAAATGTCATAGAATGGGATGGGTAGATTGAGTCTTCAACTGTATTTAGCACTATAGTGAAAAATATCATAGAATGGGATGGGTAGATTGAGTCTTCAACTGTATTTAGCATTAGTGAAAAATATCATAGAATGGGATGGGTAGATTGAGTCTGCAACTGTATTTAGCATTAGTGAAAAATATCATAGAATGGGATGGGTAGATTGAGTCTTCAACTGTATTTAGCATTAGTGAAAAATATCATAGAATGGGATGGGTAGATTGAGTCTTCAACTGTATTTAGCACTATAGTGAAAAATATCATAGAATGGGATGGGTAGATTGAGTCTTCAACTGTATTTAGCATTAGTGAAAAATATCATAGAATGGGATGGGTAGATTGAGTCTTCAACTGTATTTAGCACTATAGTGAAAAATATCATAGAATGGGATGGGTAGATTGAGTCTGCAACTGTATTTAGCATTAGTGAAAAATATCATAGAATGGGATGGGTAGATTGAGTCTTCAACTGTATTTAGCATTAGTGAAAAATATCATAGAATGGGATGGGTAGATTGAGTCTTCAACTGTATTTAGCACTATAGTGAAAAATATCATAGAATGGGATGGGTAGATTGAGTCTTCAACTGTATTTAGCATTAGTGAAAAATATCATAGAATGGGATGGGTAGATTGAGTCTTCAACTGTATTTAGCATTAGTGAAAAATATCATAGAATGGGATGGGTAGATTGAGTCTGCAACTGTATTTGGGGGCGGAATGTAGCCCAGTGGTGAAGTGTTTGCTTGATGTGCAGTCTGTCTAAAATCAATCCCCGTTGGTGGACCCATTGGGCTATTTCTCGTTCCAGCCAGTGCTCCAGAACTGGTGTAACAAAGGCTGTGGTATGTACTATCCTGTCTGTGGGATGGTGCATATAAAAGATCCCTTTCTCAATATCTGTGATATATACATTGGATGTAATTTTTTCTATGCCAAATGAAAATTTGCCAGTGGGTTTTACATGTAACATATCTAAAAGTAATCGGTTTATGTGTCCGTTTGTTCTTTTGTCTTTGGTCCTTCCCCCAAAATCTAGTTTAAAAATGAACCTAACCATCACCTGAGGCAGGTGTCTATAAATGTGACTTCCTGTCTGTTTATCCATCCATCCACCAGTCTGTCCACCTCTCTATCAATCGTTTTGTCCATCTCTCTATTAATCCATTTGTCCATCTCTATCAATCCATTTGTCCATCTCTATCAATCCATTTGTCCATCTCTGTATCAGTCCATTGTCCATCTCTATCACTCCATTTGTCCATCTCTCTATCAATCCATTTGTGTTACGAGTCTGAATTCCCAACTAAAAAACGTTTGACAATACATTGTTTGGCCACAGTTGTGAAAGCCGACAGCAGTAACGTGATATGTTTTTTCTTTTCTATTGTTAGTTGATATGACTGCAGATGAGCGGACAGGCAGTCTTACAAAGCTTGAATGCGAAGTAATCCTCACACCGTCACGCACATAACCCCACACCGCCTAGCAAACACCTAGTTGAAAGTAGACGATCATGATAAACTTCGACAGAATGTTAAATGCGAAGTTTATTTTTGAAAGTAATTTTTGCCTTTGCAAATACCCAGACCAAGATACATATAGTTTTAACTGATGTCAGTAGTCCTTATCAATGACACATTGATTGCATCTTTATAATATGGCACAGAGTAAACTTGCAACACTGGTTATTTGGTGTATGTAGGCATAACTGTGTTTTGATAAAAGCATGTCTACAAAAGCTATAATTTTAATGAAATCTATCTAGACCTTGACATGCAATAATAGCCGTTTTTAAATGCACCCATGCACGTGATGTAACCTCACCGTGGTGCGGGGGTGTAACATTCTCTTTGAGAATGGCCAATACAGCACAATCTGAAATTTTGAGTAAAAGTCAGTATCTATTTGTGATATTTGTATTTTTGCACAGTTCTTCACACTGTTTAAATCTTGAATTTTTATATTGATGTTGATCATCACTTTATTTGTTTGCATTACCATAGTTTGACACCCAATAGCTGATGTATTTTTCGTGCTGGGATGTCGTTAAAACATTCATTCATTCATTCATTCATTCATTTTTAAATGCAGTGAGCAACTTGTTACAAATATATCAGTATGTCAATTTTTTAATTTGTTTGTTCTTTTATTTCTTTATTTCTTTTTATTTATTTCTAATCTTTCTCTTTATTTTCATTTCTTGATATCTTTTAATTATTTCATTTATTTATTTTAAATTACATTTGGGCATGATATTAAATGGTATAAATACTATATATAATAGAAAAATTAATAGGATTTTTTAGAAATAATAAATTTGCGTTTAGAAATTGATTGTCCCCCTCCCTCCAAAAACGTTTTGTAAATTAAAACCAGCATAGATATTCCTACATATATGATATTTATGAATGTAAAAAATTCAGTCATATCCAGCACTTGCCTCAAAAATAAGATTTTCGCATAAAAAATGCCCTACAATTAAATTAGCGCCCTGCCTGATCAAAATCCTAGCTAGAACACTGATATACATGTAGACTGGACATAATCTGTGTAAGAGGAAATGTGATGCAATTATCTGTAAACAATTTGTTAATTGATTTGCAAAGATGAACACATGATGTTGGTTTTTAATGAAAAGCATGTGATCATGCTACTATTTTGTCTGGCATGTATGTAAATAATAGTTGTAGACAACACCTGTGAGTTGTTTAAAATGTATTAAAAGTTTCATGATCATACAGCATAGGACATTTGTTCCATAATTATGACCATATGTCTGTTCCAAAACTGACATTGGATGTAATTTTTTCTATGCCAAATGAAAATTTGCCAGTGGGTTTTACATGTAACATATCTGAAAGTAATTGTTTTATGTGTCCGTTTGTTCTTTTGTCTTTGATCCTTCCCCCAAAATATTTTCGGGATCTGCCCTCGAATTATTAAACAAAATCTAGTTTAAAAATGAACCTAACCACCACCTGAGGCAGGCGTCTATAAATATGACTTCCTGTCTGTTTATCCATCCATCCACCAGTCTGTCCACCTCTCTATCAATCGTTTTGTCCATCTCTCTATCAATCCATTTGTCCATCTCTCTATCAATACATTTGTCCATCTCTCTATCAATCCATTTGTCCATCTCTCTATCACTCCATTTGTCCATCTCTATCACTCCATTTGTCCATCTCTCTATCAATCCATTTGTCCATTTCTCTATCACTCCATTTGTCCATCTCTATCACTCCAATTGTCCATCTCTCTATCAATCCATTTGTCCATCTCTATCACTCCATTTGTCCATCTCTATCAATCCATTTGTCCATCTCTCTATCAATCCATTTGTCCATCTCTATCACTCCATTTGTCCATCTCATCAATTCATTTGTCCATCTCTATCAATTCATTTGTCCATCTCTATCCATTTGTCCATCTCTATAAATTCATTTGTCCATCTCTCTATCAATCCATTTGTCCATCTCTGTATCAATCCATTTGTCCATCTCTATCACTCCATTTGTTCATCTCTCTATCAATCCATTTGTCCATCTCTCTATCAGTCCGTCACTATCAATCCATTTGTACATCTCTATCACTCCATTTGTCCATCTCTCTATCAATCCATTTGTCCATCTCTCTATCAATCCATTCGTCCATCTCTATCAATCCATTTGTCCATCTCTCTATCAATCCATTTGTCCATCTCTATCACTCCATTTGTCCATCTCTCTATCACTCCATTTGTCCATCTCTCTATCAATCCATGTGTCCATCTCTCTATCAATCCATTTGTCCATCTCTATCAATCCATTTGTCCATCTCTTTATCAATCCATTTGTCCATCTCTATCAATCTATTTGTCCATCTCTCTATCAATCCATTTGTCCATCTCTCTATCAGTCCATTTGTCCATCTCTATCAATCTATTTGTCCATCTCTATCAATCCATTTGTCTACCTCTCTATCAATCTATTTGTTCATCTCTATCAATCCATTTGTCCATCTCTCTATCAATCTATTTGTCCATCTCTATCAATCCATTTGTCCATCTCTCGATTAATCCATATGTCCATCTCTCTATCAACCCATTTGTCCATCTCTCTATCAATCCATTTGTCCTCTCTATCAACCAATTTGTCCATCTCTCTATCAATCCATTTGTCCATCTCTATCAATCTATTTGTTCATCTCTATCAATCCATTTGTCCATCTCTCTATCAATCCATTTGTCCATCTCTATCACTCCATTTGTCCATCTCTTATCAATTCATTTGTCCATCTCTCTATCAATTCATTTGTCCATCTCTATCCATTTATCCATCTCTATCAATTCATTTGTCCATCTCTCTATCAATCCATTTGTCCATCTCTATCAATCCATTTGTCCATCTCTTTATCAATCCATTTGTCCATCTCTATCAATCTATTTGTCCATCTCTCTATCAATCCATTTGTCCATCTCTATCAATCCATTTGTCCATCTCTCGATTAATCCATATGTCCATCTCTCTATCAACCCATTTGTCCATCTCTCTATCAATCCATTTGTCCTCTCTATCAACCTATTTGTCCATCTCTCTATCAATCCATCTTTCCATCTCTATCACTCCATTTGTCCGTCACTCTATCAATCCATTTGTCCATTTCTCTATCAGTCCATTTGTCCATCTCTCTATCAATCCATTTGTCCTCTCAACCTATTTGTACATCTCTCTATCAGTCCATCTTTCCATCTCTATCACTCCATTTGTCCATCTTTCTATCAGTCTGTCACTCTCTATCAATCCATTTGTCCATCTCTATCAATCCGTGTCCATCTCTCTATCAATCCATATGTCCATCTCTATCAATCCATTTGTCCATCTCTCTCTGTCAGTCTATTTGTCCATCTCTATCACTCCATTTGTCCATCTTTCTATCAATCCATTTGTCTATCCCTCTATCAATTTGTTTGTCCATCTCTATCACTCCATTTGTCCATCTTTCTATCAATCCATTTGTCTATCCCTCTATCAATTTGTTTGTCCATCTCTCTATCAGTCCATGTGTATATCCCTCTATCAATCCATGTGTCCATCTCTCTGTCAATCCATTTGTCTATATCTCTATCAATTCATTTGTCCATGTCTCTATCAATCCATTTGTCCGTCTCTCTATCAATCTATTTGTCCACCTCTATCAATCTATTTGTCCATATCTGTATCAATCCATTTGTGCATCTCTATCAATCCATTTGTCTGTCTCTATCACTCCATTTATCCATCTCTCTATCAATCCATTTGTCCATCTCTCCATCAGTCCATTTGTCTATCAATCCATTTGCCCATCTCTCTATCAATCTAAGTGTCTATCTCTGTCCATCTATTTCTCCATCTCTCTGAACATCAATTTATTTCTCCATTATCAAATCCATCGATCTATCCATCCATCCGTCTATCCATCCATCCCATCATCCATCCATCATTCATACACCCACGCATCAATTCAATCATCCACCCACCCATCATACATCCATCGATCCACCCGTCAGTCCATCCATCCATCCATCCATCCATCCATCCATCCATCCACTCATCCACCCACCCACCTATCCATCACCCATCCACCCACCCACCTATCCATCATCCATCCAATCATCCATCATCCATCCATCCATCCATCCTTCTATCTATCCATATCCATCATCCATCCATCCATCCTTCTATCCATCCATCCATCCATCCTTCTATCCATCCATCCATCCATTCATCTAACCACTCATCCATCTACCCACCCATTCATTCATCCAATCATCAATCAATCAATCCATGAACCCATCATCCACCCACCCATCCATCCATGCATTCGTCCATCCATCATTCATCCAATCATCTATCCATTCCCCCATCCATCCATCCATCCATCCATCCATCCATCTAATCATCCACCCATACACCCATCAATCCTTCCATCCACCCACACACCGATTTATCCATCCATCCATTCATCCATTCATCCATCCTTCCATCCATCCTTCCTTCCTTCCATCCGATCCTCCATCCAATCACCCACACATCCAACATCCATCCAAACACCCACCCACCCAGCCGTCCATCCGTCCATCCATCCATCCATCCATCCATTATGGAGTGTCACCCTAGTATGTTTGCTTAAATGTCAATAAACTAGTGCCGTGACCTTGATTAATTTACATCTGATTTGCAAAGTTATCAAATTCTTAAAGGAGACCGGACACCAAAGCATATATATGGCGTAATGAATTGTTTGCCATCATAAACCACAACATGCAACTACCGTGCTCCCCTTAGTGACTAAGTTAAGCGTGCCAGTCTTGGTTGGGTTTTTTTTTCGCCGATCTCCAATGTTTGCCGGAAACTGTCGACAATTGATGAGCTAGACCCGTGACATCATCGATGAGAGGAAAACTGAAGAAACTACCAAGCAGGATGAACGAACTTAGTGATTCGAGTGACGAAGAATTGTGTCCAGCTTGTGCTAATGGCATCAAACCGTATCAGTTTGAACCACTTATCAGAGACTTTGTCCCTAATCCTGGAAATGTTGTCTTAGACGAAAATTTTGATGAATCAACTGCTGACGAAGACGAGGAAGCCACACGGTCATATACTAGCATACAAGCATTTTTTTAAATATAATTTTTTATGACATTTTTAATGTAAACTGAAGCAAATGGACCTAATTAGAAGAAAAGCACACAAAATGTAATAGTATTTCATCATAAATCTTGTTCAGCATAAATGTAAATATGACACATCAGTGGATATTCCAGAGGCCGATTTCGCAAATTTGCAAAAAGCGTCCCCTCCTCACCAAAGCAAGATATAATAATTTAACAAAAAACTTTGTTCTCTTAACTAGTTACCCTCCAAGTTTTAATGTGTTTGGTTAAACCGTGTATTTTTAATTATTAAGAAAATGTGTTACCAGTCTGCCGAAACTTTCCACAGCCGGGTACAGAAACACAGAAATGTTGGAAAATATACTGTTGCCACATACTGACAATCACTTTACAACTAATATGTCTTATCGACAATATTATTATGTAGTTTTTGCATTTATTAGTATAAAATACAACAGGCCCATAGGAACTGGGGAGGGGCGGGCCTAGGGGCTTGTTCTCCATCACACACTCTTGGAAGAAAATGTATGTTTTAAATTTTCACTACTTTGCATAAATAAAGATGATATAAGGATAATATACCCCCCCCCCCCCCCCCCCCCCCCACACACACACACACTTCCTTTTATCTTTATGATTTTGTAATCATGATTTCAAACCAACTGTTTCAGGTATGTCCACATACTGACATAAAACACATTTGTTATATATTGGAATAAAATAAAAATAATTACAATATATCCAGTGTTATTTTCTTTAATCATTAATCACTTGTGAGCTTTTCTTTATCACATTAATTGTTGCCATTGTAACCAAAATCTGATGTAGAGTTTATACCCAGTCTGTCAGTGCCACCCCCCCCCTCCCCCCAAAAGTTGTTCCTATGGGACTGTAAAAACTAAATATATTCAAAGGAGTATATTGGGTGGTTATAGGTTTGAAATGTTTTTTTTATTGAACATTTTATTTCATGCACTTTTATAAATTTTAAACAGCAATTATGTTACTATAATCTATCGAAAAAAATCAAACATTATATATATATATATATATATATATATATATATATATATATACATTAATTTCTGAGATTTTTTTAGTACATACATATAAGTTTACCCTCCGCACCCTCTGGCAGAATCCCAGGGTAGGTATTAAAATAATTATTTGGTGTAGAGTATTTTTGATATGACATACAGAAAGCATTGAAAAGTACAATTTTATTATGCTTTAATAATCGACACTAGCTTTAAAATTATTTAACCATCATTCCTTCTGGCCAGAGTACATATGTTGTTCCTGCCAAAGTGTTAGCATTTTAATTTTAATGATAATATATTGAACTGACGATAAACATTGTTAACTAACGTAATAATTCACGTTTTGAAGGTGTTTTATTATGAGGTTAACAAACCAACTAGATCAAGAGATGTTAGTATGGAGTTGTTATGGGCTGTCGGTGAAAATTAATTTGGTAATTATAGGTAAATAAATGTGAAGTTTAAATATTCGTATGTGAACAAATTGCAATACCTTTATTTAATGTATATCTTAAGTACATACTTGTTTTAATTTTCACATTGTAAATGTACCATAACCTGCTGTATTTAGTTGGTGTAAAGCCCATTCGACGACAATAATGCGTCCATGTTTTAAAACAATTGTTTGGGTTTTTTTTAAATCTAAACCATGATGTTGGCCGTTTCTTGGGATGCATTGCTGTTACTGTTGCAGTTAAACACTGCGCAGTTAACCATCATATAATTACGTCGACAGTATATAATAACACTAATTATCTTGTAAATTAAATTTCCGATAAACCTGGAAACAAAAAAACAAAAGACGACTAAAAGGCACAACCAAAGAATCAACATGTGTACCGGTATTGCTTGGTAACTCTCACCGATGACCTTTTGCCTTGCTTTCGTTCAGATCTATGCATAATCCCGCCCACTTCTGTTTTTACCCCAAACCTAAGACGCGCAGCTGACCGGTGACTCGCAGCGAGCCAGGCGTTAGAGTAATGCGGTCTTTGACGCTAACTTAATCCATTACACACTACATGTCTTTTGGTGTCCGGTCTCCTTTAAAGTATGTGAGATTTTATATTTTGTTTTCCACTCTTTCCCCGGGGTTCGTCACATGACTATAGAGATAATCCACCTTTTCTTCCATCTCAGTAGTAATCTAGTTTACTTTTATTTATAATTCTTAGTAGATCTGGCATTGTGAATAAATTTGTAAACTTGGCTGTGGGAATATGCCTTTAAGATTTGGAATCATGGAACTTATCATTAGTCTGTCATCTTGTGTAAACCTGAATTATATTTTCAAATTGTTGGGAGAGGCCTTGATATCAGCATTTTGCCTGTTGGCCAATCCCCAACAAACATTATACTTGGGAATAAATATTGTTTAAACCATATATCAAATGCATGTAGGTTTATGGCATGGATATTATGGGTAACATAGAGGTTATTACCAGAGTGTTTTTCAGAGGCTCGCATAATACATTATTTTTAGTCCTAATATATGATATTGACGATAGAGAAACACAAGAGGGTAATAATGTCTTTATCATGTAATCTCAAGCTTAATACAACACGTTTTTGTAAACTGTACACACAACTTTAATTCCAGTCCTCCACTACTAGATATTCAAATGACGTAAGAATATGTGGCACTCTGTGTTTTTTTTAATGGAAATGACGTCAAATTCGAATGACATCATTTTGGATGTCCTTACATCAAAATAAACTTAGTGCTTAACATTTTTTGTTTTGTGAACGCTGGACAGCTTTAAGTGTAAAATTGCTATTGAAATGTTTTTATTTGATGACTATGAATACATACATCAATTATGGAGTGTCACCCTAGTATGTTTGCTTAAATGTCAATAAACCTAGTGCCGTGACCTTGATTAATTTACATCAAATTCTTAAAGTATGTGATCAGAAAAATATCACATACTTTGATTGCACTGAACATGTAAGATATTATATGATAAATAGAGAATATACTACATGAGTGGTCGTTAGATATAATTAGATATATATAACTCTTCCTAAGCTAAATCTTTTTAAATATATATAGATTAAAATAATTTTTTAACTTTTGTTTTATTTCAGATGGTCCTGTGAACAGTAAACATCAGGATGACAAAGTGGAGATTAAAAATGGAAAAGAAAAGAAGAAGCCTCAACCTATGGTTGGACTGTTTGAAGTGGTTAGTTGAGAGCAGTACACGTAAAATAATTTCATCTGTATGATTCATATGTAGTTACAGACTCGAAATAGCAGCCTTGCTATAAGTCAAAAGCAGTCCATTTTTTAGGCCTAGAGAGAGAGAGAGTACCCTTTTAACATGCCCCTATACCACTATGGTTTCGGGCTGTCCATCCCGGGCCCGACCTCTGGATAGCCAGTGATCTGGTCCGGAACAAAACATTAGTGGACAATTTAGAATTATCATTCCAAAAATATGACTGAGATTGTAATACTGTTATAAAATATTTTAGAAAGTGCAGAAAAACAACATTAATTATTATTATTAAAATAATCCTATATTACATACTAATAAATTTTAAATTTAATCACTAATAATTTGAATCGGGCGGTTCAAAAAGTAAATACAATTATATTTAACCAAAAAAGATATTTTAGCCCCGGGGGGGGGGGGGGGGGGGGGGGGGGGGGGTAAGGCCATTCTAACCTTCGCAGGATAAGCCGATATCTTAAGACAGTAACCAGTTATTCCCTATATCTCATTATCTGCTATTTAGCTAAACTACATGTTCGAGGTCTTCATTTTCCACACACTGTCCCAGACCCTTCTCTCTCTTCCAGCAGGCCATATATTTTTTCTTAGCATATTTTTTTCTTAGCAGGACATGTTTTTTTCTGATGGGGGCCGGTATTTAAAAAAAATAACAGCAAGCCATATTTTACTTCCTATTTCGTCAGAACTTGTTAAATAAAACATTCCTTCCTTCCTTATGTGAACCCTGAACCAAAACCTAGTACAGCATATGATCCATTATACAAATTAAGTCAGAAGGTTTCTGATGTTTAGATGAGAAAACCTAGTACAGCATAGGTTTGAGTCTTTAACTTGATGTGAAAGAAATTGAAGTGAGTGATTAATTGTTGCAATAACTGAGATTATGTGGAGCCATTTTCAATATTACCACATTGATACTACATAAATTGACAAGCTTAGGGAAGCATAACATCAGTCTTCTTGAACTAGTCTCGGGGGGGGGGGGGGGGGGGGGGGGTGCAGGGGGACTGAGAGTGATAGCTCTCTTGAACTTCTTTTCTTTTTTGTTTTGTTTAACAATATACCATTAGAGAGCACACTGATTTATTAATCATCAACTATTGGATATAAAATGTTTGGTAATTCCAGTTTTAAAATCTAAGTAAAGTATGATTTCAATGATCAAAAAACGGCTCTAATAGTCAAAAATATGCCTTAGTGTTTAAAAACTAGGGTATGTCCCTGTAAGGGTAGAGTTTGTGAATTGTGGGTGAACACAGCAACAAGTGCTGAGTCCTGTAATTCAACTTCTTCTTAAATTAATCCATAACTCTTAACCAATTGTACCGGTACTATCAAAAGCTGATCACTTAGTTCAATCTGATAATAACCATGATCCAAGATGATATTCCCACTGACTCCCAGCAACACTACATGTATATTTATGACAGCGGTCAGTATCTTATGCCGCCATTCTTAAACAAATGGTTTGCAGTGCAGGGCATAGACTTAAGAATTTGTCTCTGATGTCAATTTTTTAAAAAGAATTGCCATCAGTGAAACGTCCCACCCACGTCAATTTTGAGCCTGTCTATGGCAATTTTTAAAAAAGATTACATTTGTAGGAAATAAACATGACTAAAAGGTTATTTTACTGTATGTAAACATATTTCAAATGTACAAATGTTAAATTCTTTTACATTTGATTAGCTTTACCGATGGCACAAAAGTGACGTCAGTGGTGCTTTCTATCTACAGCAGTTTATATCTCAACGATGGCAATTTCCGTCTGTGCCATTGTTAAGTTTGAGCCGTTCAGTGACTAACCCAACAGATGTAGTATGGATCAAGGGCATATAATGCTCAGGTGGATGGAGAGGGCAAAACTAAATGAGCCAAATTGCTAACAGTTATTATTATTTTTGTTTTTCAGTTTAAATTTGCCAATGCATTTGACATTTTCCTGATGGTCATAGGATCGATATTCGCGATGGCCCATGGAGCCATGCTGCCCTGTATGATTATTGTGTTCGGCAAAATGATCGACTTGTTCGTCGATTCGGGAGTTTTGTCGACTTTCTTGGATGATGTTTCTGACTTTTTAGTGACAGTGAATCTAACAAAAGTGGACATCCTAAGGAATCAGTCAGTGCTGAAGTAAGATTTTTATAATTAGATTAGCTACTATGAAAGATGTTTATATTTATGATATGACTGGATATGATAATTGGTGAGTACACATAGTAACATGACAACATCAACACTCTATCATTGACTTGTTGAACTGTAGTTTATTCCTTCTGTAGTGATTACTCCTCAAGTAACAGGATCACTGCACATCAAAACAAACCCTGTCGTCACACTGTCCATCCATCAATCCATCCATCAGTTAATGCATCCATTCATCTAGCCATCCATCCATCCATCCATCCATCTGTTAATGCATCCATTCATCTAGCCATCCATCTGTTAATGCATCCATTCATCTAGCCATCCGTCCATCCATCCATCTGTTAATGCATCCATTCATCTAGCCATCCATCCATCCATCCATCTGTTAATGCATCCATTCATCTAGCCATCCATCCATCCATCCATCCATCCATCCATCCATCTGTTAATGTATCCATTCATCTCGCCATCCATCCATCTGTTAATGTATCCATTCATCTAGCCATCCGTCCATCCATCCATCTGATAATGCATCCATTCATCTAGCCATCCGTCCATCCATCCATCAGTTAATGCATCCATTCATCTAGCCATCCATCCATCTGTTAATGCATCCATTCATCTAGCCATCCATCTGTTAATGCATCCATTCATCTAGCCATCCGTCCATCCATCCATCTGTTAATGCATCCATTCATCTAGCCATCCATCCATCCATCCATCTGTTAATGCATCCATTCATCTAGCCATCTAGCCATCCATCCATCCATCCATCCATCTGTTAATGTATCCATTCATCTCGCCATCCATCCATCTGTTAATGTATCCATTCATCTAGCCATCCGTCCATCCATCCATCTGATAATGCATCCATTCATCTAGCCATCCGTCCATCCATCCATCAGTTAATGCATCCATTCATCTAGCCATCCATCCATCCATCCATCTGTTAATGCATCCATTCATCTAGCCATCCATCTGTTAATGCATCCATTCATCTAGCCATCCATCCATCCATCCATCCATCCATCCATCTGTTAATGTATCCATTCATCTCGCCATCCATCCATCTGTTAATGTATCCATTCATCTAGCCATCCATCCATCTGTTAATGTATCCATTCATCTAGCCATCCGTCCATCCATCCACCTGATAATGCATCCATTCATCTAGCCATCCGTCCATCCATCCATCAGTTAATGCATCCATTCATCTAGCCATCCATCCATCCATCCATCTGTTAATGCATCCATTCATCTAGCCATCCATCTGTTAATGCATCCATTCATCTAGCCATCCATCCATCCATCCATCCATCCATCCATCTGTTAATGTATCCATTCATCTCGCCATCCATCCATCTGTTAATGTATCCATTCATCTAGCCATCCGTCCATCCATCCATCTGATAATGCATCCATTCATCTAGCCATCCGTCCATCCATCCATCTGTTAATGCATCCATTCATCTAGCCATCCATCCATCTGTTAATGCATCCATTCATCTAGCCATCCGTCCATCCATCCATCTGTTAATGCAGCCATTCATCTAGCCATCCGTCCATCCATCCATCTGTTAATGCATCCATTCATCTAGCCATCCATCCATCTGTTAATGCATCCATTCATCTAGCCATCCGTCCATCCATCCGTCTGTTAATGCATCCATTCATCTAGCCATCCGTCTATCCATCCATCTGTTAATGCATCCATTCATCTAGCCATCCATCTGTTAATGCATCCATTCATCTAGCCATCCATCCATCCATCCATCCATCCATCCATCTGTTAATGTATCCATTCATCTCGCCATCCATCCATCTGTTAATGTATCCATTCATCTAGCCATCCGTCCATCCATCCATCTGATAATGCATCCATTCATCTAGCCATCCGTCCATCCATCCATCTGTTAATGCATCCATTCATCTAGCCATCCATCCATCTGTTAATGCATCCATTCATCTAGCCATCCGTCCATCCATCCGTCTGTTAATGCATCCATTCATCTAGCCATCCGTCCATCCATCCATCTGTTAATGCAGCCATTCATCTAGCCATCCGTCCATCCATCCATCTGTTAATGCATCCATTCATCTAGCCATCCATCCATCTGTTAATGCATCCATTCATCTAGCCATCCGTCCATCCATCCGTCTGTTAATGCATCCATTCATCTAGCCATCCGTCTATCCATCCATCTGTTAATGCATCCATTCATCTAGCCATCCATCTGTTAATGCATCCATTCATCTAGCCATCCGGCCATCCTTCCATCTGTTAATGCATCCATTCATCTAGCCATCCGTCCATCCATCCGTCTGTTAATGCATCCATTCATCTAGCCATCTGTCCATCCATCCGTCTGTTAATGCATCCATCCAATCATCCATCGGTCTGTTAATGCATCCAGTCATTCATCCATCCATCTTTCTATCTGTCTTTTCATTCATTCATCCATCCATCCATCTTTCTATCTTCTGTTCATCCATCCATCCATCCATCCATAAGTTAATGCATCCATTCATCCATCTATCCATTTGTCTGTCCGTCCATCTATCAATCCATCAATCCATTAGTTAATGCAGCCATTGATCCATCCATCCATCCATTCATCCATCCATCCATCCACCCATTCACCCATTCATCCAGCCCTCCGTCCATTCTATATTTCAGTGGGACACTTTGAATACAACTAGCTGTGTTCTTTATTTCAGTGGACCAGTGTGTATGCAACTAGCTGTGTACTATAACAACTAGCTGTGTTCCTTATTTCAGGGAACCAGTGTGTATACAACTAGCTGTGTTCTTTATTTCAGTGGACCAGTGTGTATGCAACTAGCTGTGTACTATAACAACTAGCTGTGTTCCTTATTTCAGGGAACCAGTGTGTATACAACTAGCTGTGTTCTTTATTTCAGTGGACCAGTGTGTATGCAACTAGCTGTGTACTATACTACCGACATGCACTGTTACAATAGAGTGGCGTTGCATCTGAACGCTTCATCTGATCAAAATGAAATTTCACATCATGCATGAACAGCATGTGATGCACGTGCACACAGAAGATCACGTATATGTCCTTATCATGGAACTCACTATCTCCGATGCAAGTGAGGTAATCACATGCGTGAAAATGGTCCCAAGACAATACCGCAATGAAGAGATGAAATGGCGAATTGTCGGTACGATAGAGGGGGGTACGTCAATATGCCAAGTTGCCCGAATGTTTGGTAAATCAAAAAGGCCTGAAAAGACGACACCTCGACAAAATCGTACCATAACATTAATTGCTCTATGCAATAGATTCAAATCAGCTGCTGCTATCAACAGTGAATTCCGTACAATAACAGGAAGGCGAATTTCAACATCCACCGTCAAGAACAGACTCTACAAAGCCCGCCTGAAAGCGTGGCATCCTCTGAAGGGTGTGACCCTAACAGCTCACCATAGGCGGCAACGATTACGGTGGGCTAGGCAACACCAGGGACGGACTGTGCGACAATGGCATTACACCATGTTTACAGACGAATCGAGGTTCTGCCTCAGACTCACAGATGGCAGAAAACGTTGTTGGCGATGTAGCGGCGAGAGATATGCCCGGGCTACAATTCTAGACCATGATCGGTATGGGGGTGGTAGTGTCATGGTGTGGGGAGGGATCACACATGACAGGTGAACAAATTCGATTATTGTTAATGGAAATTTGACTGGCCAGAGATATCTGGACCAAATTTTGCGTTGTCGTTGTTCCAGTAGCGAGAAATATTGGCCGAAATTTTGAATTTCAAGACGACAATGCCAGACCACATCGCGCTCGGATAGTCGCCGATTACCTACGACAACAAGGCATACCGACAGTCGACTGGCCTGCTAAGTCCCCCGATATATCCCCTATAGAGCACCTGTGGGATGTTCTCAGGTGGAGAGTGTACGCCAGGGACCCAGCACCCTCCAACGTGGCCCAGCTTGCGGTAGCCCTTCAGAATGAATGGCGGGCAATACCCAGGGCAACCATACGTACATTAATCAACAGTATGCCATCAAGGTGTCGAGCATGCATTGCCAAAAATGGTGGACACACCAGATACTGATATACACGCCCCAAATTGGTTTTCCAGACGTTAATCGAAATAAAACATTCACTATCATTTCACCCATTCCCTTATTTTTTGTCGGTAGTATATATAACAACTAGCTGTGTTCTTTATTTCAGTGGATCAGTATGTATGCATCTAGCTGTGTTCTTTATTTCAGTGAACCAGTGTGTATACAACTAGCTGTGTTCTATAACAACTAGCTGTGTTTTATAACAACTAGCTGTGTTCTTTATTTCAGTGGACCAGTGTGTTTGCAACTAGCTGTGTTCTTTATTTCAGTGGACCAGTGTGTTTGCAACTAGCTGTGTTCTTTATTTCAGTGGACCAGTGTGTTTGCAACTAGCTGTGTTCTTTATTTCAGTGGACCAGTGTGTATACAACTAGCTGTGTTCTTTATTTCAGTGGACCAGTGTGTATACAACTAGCTGTGTTCTTTATTTCAGTGGACCAGTGTGTATACAACTAGCTGTGTTCTTTATTTCAGTGGACCAGTGTGTATACAACTAGCTGTGTTCTTTATTTCAGTGGACCAGTGTGTATGCAACTAGCTGTGTTCTATAACAACACCAAATCTTGTTCTTCCATTCAAGTGGATTTTGGTACAATTATGCTGGATCAAATGCAGACATTTGCCATATATTATGTCAGTAAGTATATTTATATCACTCCATTAAGTATATTGATAATGAGTAAATATATTGGTCAGTAAATTATATTTATATTAGTATTACTACATTTCCTGAAGAGTTCAGATTTAAAGATTTGTAAAAAAATATTTTTTGTTTTGTTTTCCCTGTACAGTTGAGTTGATATGTTTCAGTTGGTCTGAAATCTTTTGTTTTGATTATAAAAAAAGTATTACTGTGAGTGCTTCCCTTTATCAAACCATTCCTGGTTTGTTAAGTTAGCTGTGTGTTTTTTTACACCTGTATTTTGAGAACGTCTTTGCAGGATTTATAACTACATGTAACTCTATTGTCCTGTCCAGCCATATATTTATATTGGTATTATTACATTTCCTGAAGAGTTCAGATTTAAAGATTTGTAAACAAATATTTTCTGTTTTGTTTGTTAAGTTAGCTGTGTGTGTTTTTTACACCTGTATTTATAACTAACTCTGTTGTCCTGTCCAGCCATTGGGCAGGACGTAGCCTAGTGGTAAAGTGTCCGCTTGGTACACGGTCGGTTTGGGATCAATCCCCGTCGGTGGGCCCATTGGGCTATTTCTCGTTCCAGCCAGTGAACCACGACTGGTATATCAAAGGCTGTGGTATGTGTTATCCTGCCTGAGGCACATATAATAGAGATACATATAAAAGATCCCTTGCTACTAATGAACAAAAATGTAGCAGGTTTCCTCTCTAAGACTATATGTCAAAATTACCAAATGTTTGACTACCAATAGCTGATGATTATATAATCTGTGCTCTAGTGGTGTCGCTAAACAAAACAAACTTTTTTTGTCCAACCATGTTTATATGGATCAGTAAGTATATGCGTTTTTATCACCAAGTAAATATGTTATGTCTGTAAGTATACTTACACAGTGATTTCCCTAGAAATTAGGCAAGGCATGGTAGACCAAACACTTTTGGGGCATTCTCACCATTTTCGTGGCACTTGTTTTTCATTAAAAATACACCAAAATTAATTGAAATAAACATTAATGTAATTTATGTGCTTGCTTTAGTAAATGAATGGCAAAAGAAATAAAAGGCATATTTTATTAATTAATAATACCTTTTTGGGTGTTTTATAAAGGCAAGTTTAGAATTAATTATTAAAAAAGGCTTGTTTAATCTCGGGGCAGCATGGCACTGATTAAGGCAAGATGGTGCTAGACTATCGAGACATGGTGCTGCGCCATGCTAAAACAAGCTAGGGAAAACACTGTTACATTATGCTCTATGGTATATTAGGTTAGTGACAGGTTTCTTTTCATTCTGGGTCAGGATTTAGCTCAGTCGGTTTTGCGCTTGCCTCAGATGCTTGTGTCACATGATCGAACCATCTTGGTGAATCCATTCATCTGATGGGTTTTTTCTCATTCACCGTTGTATGTGCTATACTGTCTGTGGGAAAGTGCATATAAAAGATCCCTTGCTGCTACTGGAAAAATGTAGCGGGTTTCCTATGATGACTATGAGTCAGAATTACCAAACATTTGACATGCAATTGGATGGTAAACATTTGATAATTCTGACATATAGTCTTAGAGGGGAAACCTGCTAAATTTTTTCCTTTAATAGCAGACAGGATAGCACATACCATGGCCTTGGATATATCAGTCATAGTGTACTGGCTAGAATGATAAATAGACCACAGGGCTCACTGATCCTAGGCCGATTGTGCATCAGGCGAGCGCACTACAACTAGACTATATCCCACCCCTCATTTAGTACAATGCACATTATATTTGTTAGAGGGTAAATAGAGATATATTTATTTGCTATTTTTCAGTTATTGGGTGTGGAGTTATGATTCTTGCTTATGGCCAGTTGGCGTTTTGGATGACCGCAGCAGAAAGACAGACTCACCGAATCCGCATGAAGTTCTTCTCCAACTTACTGCGGCAGGACATCGGCTGGTTCGACACCCACGAGTCGGCAGAACTCAACACACGATTAACGGAGTAATTATGCACAGATTTACAAAGCCTGTTTTTGACTTGCATGCGTGTAACTACATGTATTCACAATGCTTAAACACCTGTGGTTAAGAAAAACAGGCTTTCATAAATTCGGCTATTTGTGGTTGGTTGGTGGGTGGGTGGTGTACATGTGGGTTCGTACATGTTATTTGTAGATTTGGCAGGGGCATAACATGGTCTGGACCTGGGCTGGGGTATGTGTGTGTGTCTGTCAGTGTGTGTGTGTGTATGTATGTGTATCTGTGTATATGTGTGTGTCTGTGTGTATGAGTGTGTGTGTGTGTGAGTGAGTGTGTCTGTCTGATATCTAGTGGCACAAAAGTGCTGTCAGTGATGCTCCCGACCTATGACAATTTATATCTCAATGATAGCAATTGCCATCTGTGGCATTGTTAAGTTTGAGCCCTGCTGTAAGACATTTAGACAAATTTACAATACATTGAAACAAGAGAGTGTGGCGTTGAAACGGAGAAATAGCCTGTAGATAAAGACTAGAGCTTGTCTCCATAACCATTACTTCTCAGAGGTATGTGCATTTTTAAAAATATGAAAAATGCATTTTGTGGTAATGAAAACACCAGAATTTCCAGAAACACTTTGGATGCATGGAAATGGATAATCTAAACAATAAAATCTTAAGTAATGTCTGATTTCAGTTGTCAAAAGTTGCTCTAATAAATAGAGGATAATAAACAAGTTACCAGTTATTATCAAATTTATGTCGCTGAAGCTCGTGACAACTGAAAATTATTTCATGGTAACGAGTTTGTTATTCTATTTATTACCTCAGCTATTTTTTTCTCCCTAAAAGCCTTTATTTGAACACACAAACACGTATGTGTATAGAAATGATGTAAACCACTTTACACACTGTTCTGAGTATTGCTATAACTTTGTAATGTAAGTATGTTTATAGATAATTTTCGAAAACAAAAGTTCTCTTTATTCTGGTAAAAAATCTATAATGAATTGCATTAAAATTACATTTTGTTATAAATTTAACACCCAAAACAGAGAGCCGTAAACGCAAACTCTTTAAACTACATTACGTCATTTTGTGTCTTTGCCAAATCGTGATGATGTCATATTTAGTACCGACAAGGTCATTGGTTTGTAAGCATCAAATCATCCAATAGTATTGTTCATTAGACCAATGAAGAATATTTTTCACTGACAAAATATGCAAAATATTTTTTCTGTTATGAGTGACCGCTGGGGTAATAATGAAAAATATACCATAGTTTTTAAAACTAGGCTGTCTTACTTTAATTGAAATCTCAAAGCGATAAAGCCCTGATTGTTTTTCCCTGTTTTATTTACTAGTGACGTAAGCAAGATCCACGATGGTATTGGTGACAAGATGGGCAGCCTCGTCCAATGGAATTCGTGCTTTGTTGCGGGTTTTGCCATTGGCTTTGCATATGGCTGGAAGCTGACGCTCGTAATACTTTCCATAAGCCCAGGCTTGATCGTCTCTGCAGGCCTCATGAGCCGGGTTTGTTCATTTATATTCTTTCCAGCATCTGTTCACAAAGAAAAAACAGGAAGGTATGTAAATGACACTTGAGCACATTAAAAAAAAAATTAACGAAATCCCCAAACATATATAACACAGAACACTATAAGGAAATAAACTGTGATTGACTGATATTGGAATTCATTCTTAGTGTCATTTGAAACCCTTCAATCCAACTGTGGATTACCAATCATTATGTTAGTTCAAAGTGAAAAAATTAAATGGCAAAAGGGAGTCTATGCAAATATGTAGAACCTACTGCACAGTGGCGTAGCATGGGCAGGGCCACCGGGGCAGTTGCCCTGGGTGCAAAATTCTGGACTGGTGGAAGGGACTTGGGGAGTGCTAACGGTCCATTGGTTAGGGGGCACAGTACTTGCCTTGCCCTGGGCGCTGGCAACCCACGCTACATCACTGTGTAGACACACAATAACCTATTCAGAGATATTTTGGCAGCCATTTGGAATTTTGCAAATGAAGGAAGTGTGATCAAACAGCTTCCCCCAAAAGCTATTTTAATGTTTGAACAACTCAAAAATGCTCTTCAGATTCTATCATATTGTAAAATTAAATTAATTGGCTGCTCTATTTGATTTATGCAAATTACACATATTTCTGCCTGGAGGATTTGGTGGGCTTCAATATGTTCTTGGAGCATCCCTTAAATGAATTCTAAAGTACAATTTCTGTTGTATTATGTGTAAGATAGTCCAAGAATAAGATATACAATTTTTTTCCCCTGAGTTTTCTAAAACTAAAGGACTGAAAACAACACAGAAGTAGCATGTCTATAAATTTTTTGAACTTTCTACCGTCACTAAAGAGACACATTACTCTTAGTATTCTTATGTTGACCTAAATCTTTTTATTCAGCTGGCAGCATCCATGACCAGCAAGGAACTGAAGGCGTATGCGAAAGCAGGTGCAATAGCTGAAGAAGTTCTTGGTGCTATCCGAACTGTTGTGGCATTTGGTGGTCAGAGTAAAGAGATAGAGAGGTAAAATGGCAGTACTTGTATTCAAAAGCACTTGGCCCTCTTACCGAATTTCTGGCTCAAATGTAATTGTTTGCTGGAAATAGTCATTTATCCTGCAACCACTGTTTCTACTGACAGCTTATGATGATGGATAAAGCAAAGTTATAAACGTACATGTGTAGAGGCAGAATATGACTTTTGACGTTACTCATGTGACGTCACACGCATAGTTACATCACAAAATCGCTCATTTGACCAATGTACAATGTAGCTGAAATAACAGAAATAATAGCTTTTCCCCTTAATTTTTATGGTCTGTCGGGATAAAGATAATAACTAGTTAATGATGTAGGCAAGCCTCACAGAATTTCCCATTCTTACCTTGACAAGATAAAGCCAATATCCTACATCATTAACTAGTTATTCTCTATTTCTTCACATTTTGTCATGTGAAATTTCTCTCTGGGTTATAATCATCTACAAAGTAGTTTGGGATTTCTCAATATGTACACTTGAGAAATTGTCTTCATGATGTCATTGTAAAACACCCTCCTATTCCTTGTTAAGTACTGACATGGTTCAAGTGAAACGCGTAAAAATTGTAAAACACCCTCCTATTCCTTGTTAAGTGCTGACATGGTTCAAGTGAAACGCGTAAAAATTGTAAAACACCCTCCTATTCCTTGCTAAGTGCTGACATGGTTCAAGTGAAACGCGTAAAAATTGTCAAACAAATTCGGGATAGAATCGAAATGATTCCATCACATTTCTCTGACCAAATATATCTTTTCGAGTTTCTTTAAAATGAGGACACTCCACCAAAATGTGTCGCACCGTCAGAAGACACTGACAGTGCTCACACTGAGGTGTAGGATCTTCAAGATAAATGAATGGGTCAAGTGAATTAGAATTTAGATTCAGTGATGTCAATCCCAGATCCCAGGCATAGCTTCTGACATTACCAATGGCCGGGTCTGGGACATGGGACTGTCAATCCCAGATCCCAGGCATAGCTTCTTACATTACCAATGACCGGGTCTGGGACATGGGACTGTCAATCCCAGATCCCAGGCATAGCTTCTTACATTACCAATGGCCGGGTCTGGGACATGGGACTGTCAATCCCAGATCCCAGTCATAGCTTCTGACATTACCAATGGCCGGGTCTGGGACATGGGACTGTCAATCCCAGATCCCAGTCATAGCTTCTGACATTACCAATGGCCGGGTCTGGGACATGGGACTGTCAATCCCAGATCCCAGGCATAGCTTCTGACATTACCAATGGCCGGGTCTGGACATGGGACTGTCAATCCCAGATCCCAGTCATAGCTTCTGACATTACCAATGGCCGGGTCTGGGACATGGGACTGTCAATCCCAGTCATATAGCTTCTGACATTACCAATGGCCGGGTCTGGGACATGGGACACGGGACTGAATACTTGAACCATAATTGGATGTAAAGAAGAAAACCAGGTGAAAACGAGTGATTATTCTTTCAACAGGTACACAGAAAACCTGAAGGACGCCAAGTCATATGGCATCAAGAAAGGCTTCAGCACTGGTCTTTCCATGGGCTTTGTGTGGCTCATCATCTTCTGTTCCTACGCCCTAGGGTTCTGGTATGGTGCCAAGCTAACGAGAGACGAACCGGAAACCTACAAACCAGGAACCATGATGATTGTAAGTTAGAATCAAACATGGTCTGAAGTAGACACCTATTAACCAGGAACCATGATGATTGTAAGTTAGAATCAAACATGGTCTGAACCAGACACCTATAGGATCAATCGGTGAACTCAGGTCCCCACCCCCATCTTGACTTGTCCCCCAACAATTGGTACATTAAAAGATCATGGTATCTAATGTCATGTATATGGGAAAGTGTGTATAAAAGATCCCTTGCTGCTTTGTTTGGTAAGAGTGGTCTATGTGACAACAGTGGATTTCCTTTCTCTTTTCCTTGCTACAAATCTACTAAAATAATCTTATTTTGTAAAAGCATCCTGTCCCTTGGAATATTTTATAATAATTCAGTATCGTGTTACCTGCATGTACAGTTACGTAATGGAATATTGATTTCTACACTTCCCATGTATTTTGTGATAGTAGTATTATTAAGCAGTTTTTAAATCTGAGAAATATGTGTATTTTTACTAATTTAAATAACAGTTATAAATTGTGTGGGTTTTGTTTACTAATGTTATATATGTTTTGTGTTTTGTTTACTAATGTTATATATGTTATGTGTTTTGTTTACTAATGTTATAAATGTAATGTGTTTTGTTTACTAATGTTATATATGTTATGTGTTTTGTTTACTAATGTTATATATGTTATGTGTTTTGTTTACTAAATTCAATAACTGTTACTTATCTTGCGTGTTTAATTTGTTAAATTTCAGTATATTTTGATTTCCAGGTTTTCTTCAGTGTTCTGATTGGTGCGTTTTCTCTCGGCAATGCGTCTCCCGGCATCCAGAGTTGGTCGGCAGCGAGAGGCGCTGCATATGTCATCTTCCAAATCATTGATCTGGTTAGTGTCTTTCTTAAAGGCAGGGCTACGTGGCAGAGTCTCACAGATTACGCAACTTTTTTCTGCTTTTTTTTTCTTATTTATTTTTATGCTTATATGCAATTAAGATTCACAGTGTCTTGGGCACACACCTCGGATATATGGACCATCTGTCCAGAACAATGGGTTACTGGATAGCAATAGAAAAGTCAGTGTAATGGTCTTACCTAGTGAGTCGTTAAACTTGATCTGGATGGGAAACGTTATCGGGATGCGAACCCAGTACCTACCAGCCTTAAGTCTGATGTCTTAACTACTACACCACTGAGGCTGGTTGATTATACAACTTAAAACCAACACTGTGTATTCCTCTTCATCTAGTACTTGCTACCTTATCAGCAAGGTTTTGGTTTTCTTCAAATTCATGGCTATAACTGTAGGTCATGTTGCTGTTTGACCATGCATTTAAATTTAATGGCCTCCAATCATTGTTTGTATAAAAAGTGTGGACCATCATATTTAATGGCCTCCAATCATTGTTTGTATAACACAAAGGGTCGACCATCATATTTAATGGCTTCCAATCATTGTTTGTATAACGCAAAGGTTCAACCATCGTATTTAATGGCCTCCAATCATTGTTTGTATAACGCAAAGGTTCGACCATCGTATTTAATGGCCTCCAATCATTGTTTGTATAACACAAAGGGTCGACCATCTTATTTAATGGCCTCCAATCATTGTTTCTATAACACAAAGGGTCGACCATTGTATTTAATGGCCTCCAATCATTGTTTGTATAACACAAAGGGTCGACCATTGTATTTAATGGCCTCCAATCATTGTTTGTATAACACAAAGGGTCGACCATTGTATTTAATGGCCTCCAATCATTGTTTGTATAACACAAAGGGTCGACTGTCTTATTTAATGGCCTCCAATCATTGTTTGTATAACACAAAGGGTTGACCATCGTATTTAACATGGGAGTGAGTGCCGGTACCATGACCCAGAATCATGTATTACAACCAAATATCTTCTTTTATGTTTACAGGTGCCTATCATTGATTCCACATCAAACCAGGGTAAAAAGCCACAAAAAATCATTGGGGATATTGAGTTCCGCAATGTCCATTTTGAGTACCCTTCAAGACCTGGTGTTACGGTATTTCATGAGTTTATTTAATTTATTTATGTCAATATTTTTGAAAAAATATATGTTAAGTTTACTAAACACTATTTTAGTGTATTTCAAAAATGACTTTAATATGTAATGTAGCAGCTAATAGTCTTTCAGTTGGAATAACTGGGTTGTAATAAAATAAAAAATCTGTTATGCAGCATTTAGGTCATATGCAAATGAAGTTTTCTGCTAATGGCTGTTGAGAGGTGGTACTGTAATTCAGCGAAATCAAGGTTGACTTCATTGTCTCCAAGTAGTAAAAATGTTTGCCACTTAAATATTTAACAGCAATTTTTTTTTCTAAAGCATTCGAATGCAAAAGAGACCATAAATATTTTTATTTTGTGTTTCAGATTCTTAATGGTTTAAACCTGAAAATAAACCAAGGTCAGACGGTGGCCCTCGTTGGTCCCAGCGGCTGTGGTAAGAGTACGACCGTTCAGCTGATACAGAGGTTCTATGACCCTGGCGAAGGGTCGGTAAGTTGTTATACTGTCATGAATTTTAATATTGTTAATGACCTGGGGCCTAATTCACTAAACTCTCGCAGTGCAATGTTAAAAGACTTGCAAAGAGGATGCTTTGTTGTCTAGCTGAGCCTAAGAGATCTTTGTGAATTAGGCCCCTGGTGCCCAGCAGAGGAGATAATGCCACACTGATTAGCTTTCTATGTGAAGGAGCCAATGTTACGATTAACTGATTGACTTTCTATGTGAAGGAGCCAATGTTACGATTAACTGATTGGCTTTCTATGTGAAGGAGCCAATGTTACGATTAACTGATTGGCTTTCTATGCGAAGGAGCCAACGTTACGATTAACTGATTGGCTTTCTATGTGAAGGAGCCAATGTTACGATTAACTGATTGGCTTTCTATGCGAAGGAGCCAACGTTACGATTAACTGATTGGCTTTCTATGTGAAGGAGCCAATGTTACGATTAACTGATTGGCTTTCTATGCGAAGGAGCCAACGTTACGATTAACTGATTTGCTTTCTATGTGAAGGAGCCAATGTTACGATTAACTGATTGGCTTTCTATGCGAAGGAGCCAATGTTACGATTAACTGATTGGCTTTCTATGTGAAGGAGCCAATGTTACGATTAACTGATTGGCTTTCTATGTGAAGGAGCCAATGTTACGATTAACTGATTGGCTTTCTATGCGAAGGAGCCAATGTTACGATTAACTGATTGGCTTTCTATGTGAAGGAGCCAATGTTACGATTAACTGATTGGCTTTCTATGTGAAGGAGCCAATGTTACGATTAACTGATTGGCTTTCTATGTGAAGGAGCCAATGTTAGGATTAACTGATTGGCTTTCTATGCGAAGGAGCCAATGTTAGGATTAACTGATTGGCTTTCTATGTGAAGGAGCCAATGTTAGGATTAACTGATTGGCTTTCTATGCGAAGGAGCCAATGTTAGGATTAATTGATTGGCTTTCTATGCGAAGGAGCCAACGTTACGATTAACTGATTGGCTTTCTATGTGAAGGAGCCAATGTTACGATTAACTGATTGGCTTTCTATGTGAAGGAGCCAATGTTACGATTAACTGATTGGCTTTCTATGCGAAGGAGCCAACGTTACGATTAACTGATTGGCTTTCTATGTGAAGGAGCCAATGTTACGATTAACTGATTGGCTTTCTATGCGAAGGAGCCAATGTTAGGATTAACTGATTGGCTTTCTATGTGAAGGAGCCAATGTTAGGATTAACTGATTGGCTTTCTATGTGAAGGAGCCAATGTTAGGATTAACTGATTGGCTTTCTATGCGAAGGAGCCAACGTTACGATTAACTGATTGGCTTTCTATGTGAAGGAGCCAATGTTACGATTAACTGATTGGCTTTCTATGTGAAGGAGCCAATGTTACGATTAACTGATTGGCTTTCTATGCGAAGGAGCCAATGTTAGGATTAACTGATTGGCTTTCTATGTGAAGGAGCCAATGTTAGGATTAACTGATTGGCTTTCTATGTGAAGGAGCCAATGTTAGGATTAACTGATTGGCTTTCTATGCGAAGGAGCCAACGTTACGATTAACTGATTGGCTTTCTATGTGAAGGAGCCAATGTTAGGATTAACTGATTGGCTTTCTATGTGAAGGAGCCAATGTTAGGATTAACTGATTGGCTTTCTATGCGAAGGAGCCAACGTTACGATTAACTGATAGGCTTTCTATGCGAAGGAGCCAACGTTACAATTAACTGATTGGCTTTCTATGCGAAGGAGCCAACGTTACAATTAACTGATTGGCTTTCTATGCGAAGGAGCCAATGTTAGGATTAACCTCAGCATGAAGAATAATGAGAATTGAATAAATAAAGCACAGTATTTGATTTTGTTCTGTTTTGGTGGCACACAGTTTTAACTTCAGCCCCAGATATAGAAATGATTCTATTCTAAGCTAATTGGAAATGATCACAAAATGACAGGTGAAATGTGGAACTTTACCTAAAATATACCCAACACCTAGTCTCCGGTCTGTAAACAATAGAGAAGTCAGTGTGGTGGTCTTCCTAGTGAGTCATTAAACTTGTAAAATATACTGACGTGTTGTTACAAATATTTTCTTCATTTCTGTTTTAGTGTATTCTGTCCAGAAAAAAAGGTTGTGTTGTGTCGTAAGCTGAAATGTACATTGTTTACAGATTTTCATTGATGGCACCGACATACGAGAACTGAACATCAAATGGCTGCGTCACCATATTGGTATTGTTAGTCAAGAACCAATCCTGTTTGGGACAACCATATCTGAGAATATCCGATACGGTTGTGACGGAATCACTCAGCAAGATATAGAGGCAGCGTCGAAGAAAGCCAACGCACATGATTTCATCATGAAATTACCAGACGTATGTACACTGAAATCTACTTAAGTTCCTATTTGAATAATATTAACATTAATATTTCAAAAACATAATAATACTTGGGGACTAACTCATAGACCTCAAGATAGCATTAATAAGCATGTCTCGACTCCGAACTATTGGAATTTTCTCTTTACAACACAATGAGAAATTTTATTATTATGGTCATATTAAATTTCAGTTATTCATATAAATATACATGTGTACAGAACTTTGAGAATTCAAAATTTGCTGTTTTGGGTTCTATACAAATTCAGATAAACCATATCTCATGTTTGCATGACACATGACCCTGTAAATGATGTACAGAGATATGTATGTGTAGCTATGCATATACAGAACTTGGAATTCTTCATGATGTAACTGTATTAATAAAGATTAATAATGAAAACAAGACAGACAACTAATTGTGATAACTATCACCCACATACAGCTGGGTAAACAGAGAGACAGATTTCCTGACCACATGTTTCTCTTCCAGAAATACAACACGCTGGTGGGCGAGCGAGGGGCACAGCTCAGTGGGGGTCAGAAACAGCGAGTGGCCATTGCCCGGGCACTCGTTAGTGACCCAAAGATCCTGCTACTCGACGAGGCCACATCTGCTCTAGATAACGAGAGCGAATCGATTGTCCAGGACGCGCTGGACCATGTGAGCTTCTGTTTAACTTTGACCTCAGTTTGTCTTTGACATCAGTTTGACCTCAGTTTGTCTTTGACTTCAGTTTGACCTCATTTTGTGACATCAGTTTGTCTTTGACATCAGTTTGACCTCTGTTTGTCTGTGACCCCAGTTTGTCTTTGACATCAGTTTGTCTTTGACCTCAGTTTGTCTTTGACCTCAGTATGTCTTTGACCTCAGTTTATCTTTGACCTCAGTTTGTCTTTGACCTCATTTTGACATCAGTTTGTCTTTGACATCAGTTTGACCTCAATTTGTTTTTGACCTCAGTTTGTGTTTTACCTCATTTTGTTTTTGACCTCGATTTGTCTTTGACATCAGCTTGTGTCATAGAATTGATCTATTTGGATAGACCTTAAAAGCCTACATGTATATTCAGATTCTGTGAGGCAATAATTAACAAAAATTTATAATGTTATGTTTTGTCCTTGTTTCAGCATGTTTTTATTTTGTTGGATTTTGTTTGGCTAAAGAAAATCAACTTGCTCATGATATATTTTCATAGCTTATATAAATATACCAGTTTATAAATTTTCTCAGGCTCGACAAGGCAGAACCACCATTGTGATTGCCCACCGCTTGTCCACAGTTCAGACGGCTGATTCAATAGCCGGGTTCCAAGATGGCACTATAGTGGAGCGGGGAACTCACTCCGAGATGATGGACAAACAGGGAATATATTACAGCCTTGTAATGAATCAGGTACATACACTGAATATACTACAGCCTCGTAATGAATCAGGTACATACACTGAATATACTACAGCCTCGTAATGAATCAGGTACACTCACTGAATATACTACAGCCTCGTAATGAATCAGGTACACACTGAATATACTACAGCCTCGTAATGAATCCGGTACACACACTGAATATACTACAGCCTCGTAATGAATCGGGTACACACACTGAATATACTACAGCCTCGTAATGAATCGGGTACACACTGAATATACTACAGCCTCGTAATGAATCAGGTACACACACTGAATATACTACAACCTCGTAATGAATCAGGTACACACACTGAATATACTACAGCCTCGTAATGAATCAGGTACACACACTGAATATACTACAGCCTCGTAATGAATTGGGTACACACACTGAATATACTAGTCACAGCCTCGTAATGAATCAGGTATACACACTGAATATACTACAGCCTCGTAATGAATCAGGTACACACTGAATATACTAGTTAAGCCTCATAATGAATCAGGTACACACACTGAATATACTAGTTAAGCCTCATAATGAATCAGGTACACACACTGAATATACTAGTTAAGCCTCATAATGAATCAGGTACACACACAGAATATACTACAGCCTCGTAATGAATCAGGTATACACTGAATATACTAGTTAAGCCTCATAATGAATTAGGTACACACACTGAATATACTAGTTAAGCCTCATAATGAATCGGGTACACACACTGAATATACTAGTTAAGTCTCATAATGAATCGGGTACACACACTGAATATACTACAGCCTTGTAATGAATCAGGTACACACACTGAATATACTACAGCCTCGTAATGAATCGGGTACACACACTGAATATACTACAGCCTTGTAATGAATCGGGTATAAACACTGAATATACTACAGCCTTGTAATGAATCGGGTATAAACACTGAATATACTACAGCTTTGTAATGAATCGGGTACACATACTGAATATACTACAGCCTTGTAATGAATCGGGTATACACACTGAATATACTACAGCCTTGTAATGAATCGGGTATAAACACTGAATATACTACAGCTTTGTAATGAATCGGGTACACATACTGAATATACTACAGCCTTGTAATGAATCGGGTATAAACACTGAATATACTACAGCCTTGTAATGAATCGGGTATAAACACTGAATATACTACAGCTTTGTAATGAATCGGGTACACATACTGAATATACTACAGCCTTGTAATGAATCGGGTATAAACACTGAATATACTACAGCCTTGTAATGAATCGGGTATAAACACTGAATATACTACAGCTTTGTAATGAATCGGGTATAAACACTGAATATACTACAGCCTTGTAATGAATCGGGTATAAACACTGAATATACTACAGCCTTGTAATGAATCGGGTATAAACACTGAATATACTACAGCCTTGTAATGAATCGGGTATAAACACTGAATATACTACAGCCTTGTAATGAATCGGGTATAAACACTGAATATACTACAGCCTTGTAATGAATCGGGTATAAACACTGAATATACTACAGCTTTGTAATGAATCGGGTATAAACACTGAATATACTACAGCCTTGTAATGAATCGGGTATAAACACTGAATATACTACAGCCTTGTAATGAATCGGGTATAAACACTGAATATACTACAGCCTTGTAATGAATCGGGTATAAACACTGAATATACTACAGCCTTGTAATGAATCGGGTATAAACACTGAATATACTACAGCTTTGTAATGAATCGGGTACACATACTGAATATACTACAGCCTTGTAATGAATCGGGTATAAACACTGAATATACTACAGCCTTGTAATGAATCGGGTATAAACACTGAAGGTATCGTTAAAGAAATAAAAGGGGGTAGAAACTGATTTATAAAAGGACACATCTTTTAGATTAAATCTCAAACATCAGCAGTGTAGAGTGGAATGTATTGACATACTTTGTTGCAGTAGTTTAAACTATTTGATGTTTTTTTATTCACTTGCTACAGGGCAGTTGTCAATCATCTACTTATCTCACAAATGTTCTACTTATCTCCCCACAAACAAATAAAAAACCCAACACCAAAAAAAAAAAAAACCCACAAAACAAAAAATCCCCCAAGACATAGGAAGCAGATTAAATGCATTTTCTTTGTTTTACTTACAAAAGATAGAGAAATAAAAGCAAATTCCAGTCTGCAATTCATGTACATCTGTAGGTGCATGTGTATCACTTGACACTGGGTATATACATGTATGTAGCTCACAACAGCTCACAACTGGTTTTCCTACCAGGACATTCCATGTGGTGTTGGCATTTGTCCATGGGGAGGGGCCAGGCGTAGCCCAGTGGTACAGCGCTCGCTCTATGCGAAGTCGGTCTGGGATCGATCCCTGTCGGTGGGCCCATTGGGTTATTTCTCGTTCCAACCAGTGCACCACGACTGGTATATCAGAGGTCATGGTATGTACTACCCTGTGTGTGGGATGGTACATATAAAAGATCCCTTGCTGCTAATCGAAAAGAGTAGCCCGTGAAGTGGCAATAGTAAATTTTCTATCTCAATATTTGTCTGGTCCTTAACCATCAACATATAATCGTAAATAAAATGTGTTGAGTGTGTCGTTAAATAAAACATTTCTTTCTTTTTTTTTTGTCCGTGGGAATATTGAAGTGCTGTTGCTGGTAAACTGTGATTGATCAAGAGGATTAACTCCCCTTCACATCGGGCCATTTTTCATTCAGTACATTGGCGACTGCACATGATCAGTAGATTGTTCAGTAAAATGTGTTTTTATTTTTGTGTTTGTTTTGGAATGTTTCTGTGAAATAATTTTGAACATTTCTTTCTTTTAGACAAAGAAACAAGAGAATGTAGATGGTAAGTTTGTCTATATTTTGAAATCATTATTGTTAGTAGATTTCTTTATTTTAATGATGTCGCATTTTAAAGCCACTACTGTTAGTAAACAGATTTAACATATTTAAAACAGAAAACAGAAAATATGCTGATGGAAAAAACAAACAAACCCTCCTGTCCAATTCGTCCCACAAATGCTCGATCGGGTTCAAATCTGGACTGTAGGGTGGCCAATCGAGCACTGGGACATTGTTTTGGTTGAGGAAGTTAAGACAAACCCTCTCAGCGTGCGGCCTTGCATTATTCTGCTGCAGCTTAGACGTTGCCTGCGTGTAAGTTGCGGACCAACGTAGGGATGTTGTGGCCTTGAGTTGAACTTCCGCAACCGATTCCTAACCGTTCGTGGACACACTGGGCAACCATGAGTACCTACATCCTGACTCACCATCTCCGTGTCTGTCAGAAATTGGTTTGTGAGACGTATGCCTCTATCTTGACGTTGCAACGTAATGCATGTACGGTCAGCTAATTTTCCTGTGGCTCTGAGACTCCCAACTAAATGAGCTATCATTGATTGATGTACCTCGACGCGACGTTGTGATTTCCCCTGCATAATTAGAGCAATAGCCCTACCCCTATCAACTTGTAACATTCGAGGCACTTTGCTTTTCAATCGTTTTGAAATTAAATGTTGTACACTTGATGTGTACTGTTCAAACTTCAATTTGGTATGGTATTCAAGTCCATAGCACTTGGCAGTGGCCTGGATGTACGTTTTCTTGACAAATTGGTAAAAAGCATGCAGCTTCGCACATGCTCACGGCTGACCCTATTTTAACCAAAGATTCTTTAGACAGTACAATGAGGTAGCTATGTGTCATATGTTGCTACATTTGGTATACGGATACAAAAAAGAGTTATATTACCAAAACTGAACTTGTGTTTGTTTTTTCCATCAGTATAGAAAAGAAAAATGAAGCAGAAAAGAAACAACAACTTGTTCATGTAACACTTTAATAAAAAGGTTTTGTTTTTAATGTAACTGAATTGTGATTTAAATTTTATTCCTTTTCTTTTGAACTCTTATTAGTCATGTGCTAACACCAGCTTGTACTCCTAGAGGTTTAAATTAACACATTTTAAAAAATCAATTTCATCTTTAATACTTGATAAATGTTTTTATTTCCAAATGTTTGTTTTGGTTCCAGTAGATGAAACATTGAAAAATGTTTTGTTGGTTCTCTCTAATTTTGGTTAAATATTTTCATAATCTACTTTCCTCTCTATTAATACAGATGTATTATTTTGATTAATTAAATCAGTTTTAAACATTTTAAAGTTTTTCTGTAAAAATCAGTCAGTATATGTTTGTGTTTGGTTTTTTGTTGTGCTATCGCAATCAGATGACAATCGTCTTGAAGGTAAGTTACTTTTATTGAAAGTCAACACTTGATTTATCGGAAAACATGAGTGGAATTTTAATTTAAGTTTTCTCTTTAAAAAAAGTTGTCTTTCAGTTCTTCTTGCTGTGGAAGTCTGCTATCATTCAACTTTGAATTATTTTTTAACTGCAGCATGTGCATGCCTTTTTTCAGTTACAGTGTTCACAGATGTTTTTAAAAATTGTTTTAATTGTTGTTTGTTAATGTTGTTCAGGGGTGTAAGCTGGGGGGGGGTTCGGATGACCCCCCTCCCCCCCGCTGAAGCAAATGGTCCGCTTTCAGTACTAAAACATATAGGTTTATAAATATGGAGTTTTGGGTGGTGCCAAAACAAAATAGAAAAAGGTCCACTTGGTTCATATTCGAACCCCCCCCCCAGGTCCAGATCACGCTACGCCCCTGTTGTTTTTTTTATTAATTTTTTGTGTTGTCGGAATTGCATGCAGGTTTGTTTTGTTAATACATTTCCTAACATTATAACCCTTTAGGTTGTTCCTTAGTTTCTTCCTGTTACCAAGAGTAAATGTACGAGTAATAGGGGCCAATACTTGACGTTTCTGGGCACACTAGTTAAGAGCAAAATATGAATGTCGTAGATTTAAGATACGACAGATTTTCGAAGGTATTGTAAAGTTCTCTTAGCGTGTCATGATTTACGATATTTGTCGTGAACAAAAATGGGAACTCTAATTAAGTGGAGATAGAAAAGATGGGGTATTTATCGGTGACGTCATCAAGGAAATTCCTTCTAAACGTCATCTCGGTACAGCTGACTTTCCAGAATGGATACTATGCAAGTGTCTGAACCACCGACAAAGAGACCCCCTAAGGGAAACTAATGCTCCATTGAAGTGGAAATTTTAATATCGGATGTGAGGAAGAAGTCCAACATTCTTTTTCTCTTCTTTTTGGCTGGTTAATTGTGATTAGGCTACATTAGTCCCAGAATACAAAGTACTATATATACACATAAATCAATTTTTAAAATTATTTGATTATGAATATTTTAGACCAGTGGTAAAGCACTTGCTTGATACGCAGTCGGTCTGGGATCAATCCCCGTCGGTGGGTCCATTGGGCTATTTCTCATCCCAGCCAGTGCACCACGACTGGTATATCAAAGGCCGTGGTATGCGCTATCCTGTCAGTGGGATGGTGCATAAAAGATCCCTTGGTACTAGTGGAAAAATGTAGTGGGTTTCCTCTTTGAGACTATATGTCGAAATTACTAAATGTTTGACATCCAGTAGCTGATGATTAATAAATCAATGTGCTCTAGTGGTGTCGTTAAACAAAACAAACTTTAATTTTATACTTTAATGACAAAAAACTACAAATCCAAGAAGGAAAATGGATAGAACCTATGGGGCTGTTCAAATATTTGTGTCAAAATTAGACACCCTCCATGTCCTTGTAATGCTAAACCATACACTCCACAATTTGTTTTAATTATTTAAAGCTTGGAGACCTCCCCCATTTCCAAACAAGACATGCTATGGGTGTAATATAATTTTAAGGTGCTGTTTATGTACTTATGAATAAACTGATTTGATTTGATTTGGTTTATTTTGCAAGTTAGGAAAGCGCTGATCAGTGGCGTAAGGGGGGGGGGGGGGAGTACGGGGTCATGCCACCCCACAATCAAACATTTTTTTTTAAAACTATTAAATTTTATAAAATCATACATTCATACATAGTGTGGGTCCCCCCTCCTCCCCTCAATATGCGTTACCTGCATATATATACAAGACATGCATATCTGCGCCATTGGCGTAGCAAGGATTTTATATTGGGGGAGGGGGGCAATATAATAATATATTATAATCATCATTGTGTGTTTACATCTATAGTTTGTCTCATCCTCCTACAAATATGTTTTTTGTAAATAATTTCAGTAAAAGTGATTTGGAAATAAATTATTTATTTAATTTTTTACTATTTTTGTGTGCAGTTTAGAAAACAATCGCTTAGAAATAAATAATGTGTATGTAAAAGATGTTCACTGAGGAAAGAACTATTGCTATAGCTAACATTCAAAACTGTTGCCGTAACAGCTAGTGTTTATGAGAAGGTAAAAAAATTAAAATAAAAAAACGAACAAAATATTGTAGTAATAAAAAAGTGTGTTACGTAATGTTGTTCAGTACACTCATCCCATGTAATGCTACATAACGTTTGTACACCCACCCCCTCAAGCATTACATAATATTTGAATGGCCCTAAGGTTGTCAAACAACATATTTTACTATCTTAATAATGCAGTATAAATATTATTTAATAAAATAATATTTTATTTATATAAAAAATTCTTTGCATTTTTCATGTACCAGTAAGACATTTCAAATATTAATTTTTGGAAAGTTTCGTTTTTATTTTTTATTACTGTAAATAGTGAACATTTGTCAATTGGGTTAACTTCAGTAATATTTCTTTTATTTGGGCTTTCCGATACATTATTTAGGTGCATATCACATTTCGCACCTGTGCCTTCTTCAACAACCCCGATCAGGCTCCATTATATTGATTGGTACATTTTCTGAAATAGGTACGTCCTGCCCCTCTGGAAATAGGTTCACATTATTTTCACCTTTGTAACTGATTGTTCGGTTATGTAAATTATATTTGTGTAGCTCAATCAATTACTTCAAACTTGCTTTGAATTTATATTTTAATGACAGTATTTTCAGCTGATACTGTAAAGTTAAGCAAAATCAAATATTAGTGATTTTTTGCAAATTATTAAGAACAGTTTCTTTGCTACTTGGTAAAGCGACTTTCAAAATATGTAACAGTTTGCCATGTTACCGATCAGCAGTTTGCATGGATTTAATGTTGTCTAACTGACACGAGAACAGTATGTTTCTTTGTTTGTTTGTTTAACGGCACTACTAGAGCACATAGATGCTATTGGAAAGAAAGAAATGTTTTATTTAACGACACACTCAACACATTTTATTTACGGTTATATGGCGTTAGACATATGGTTAAGGACCACACAGATTTTGAGAGGAAACCCGCTGTCGCCACTACATGGGCTACTCTTCCGATTAGCAGCAAGGGATCTTTTATTTGCGCTTCCCACAGGCAGGATAGCACAAACCATGGCCTTTGTTGAACCAGTTATGGATCACTGGACACTGAAGAAACCGGAATCCTGTCAAAACAGGACCCTGAAAAGACCGGAATCTTGGCAAAACCGATCAAGTTTCATGATTTTGAATTATCTAAATTCTAAAACATGATCGTCTAAACACCAGATCCTGTATACATTAGATAAATATTAGGCTCCCGACATGATCCGGTTTCACTGCACATAAAAAGCACCAATAAAATAGGTATGATGCCTTAACCAATTTTTTTTGCAGATTTGTTAACCTTTTGACAAAATTAATTACTCTTATCATTACTGTATGATTTTCTTAACCCTAACCCTAAACATAACCCATTTTCATTCTGGAGGAGGCCCCCAATACCCCATGTTGACTGTGGTTGCATTCATACCCAAATATTTCTTTCTGGCAGAAACACTGTATATATAGATTACCATAGGCTTGAACATACATGTAGTTTGTTTTCATTTGACAATCTTAAAGGGACACACCCTAGTTACGGCTAGTTGTTAACCATTACGGCGTTGTTTTTCGCTATTAAACCCATTTTTTCGCAAATAAAATTGCACTTTACTTACCGTTTATTATTTAGAATATACATTTCCATTCACCTGAAGTGTTTTTTGGTAATCCTGGTAATCCTGGTGTTTGTAATACCACAAAATGCATTTTTCGTATTTCTGAAAAACGGATGCACGTTTGAGAAAAAAACGTTGAGCAGACAAGGTCTAATCTATTTTTAGACGGGATATTTCCATTTCAATGTCACAGACGTTGGTATACCACGTGACCGTTATCATTTTGGTTCGGTTTGTTTTCTGTCAAGCTGCTCATTTCTGAGATATTAGGTAGCGTCTATGACTACCCTAGTTCCGCACAAAAGTTTAGTATTTTTTTTTACAGGTACCCCATACATATTTCAAGCACAAGGCTACTTGACACAGTGGTACTAGATGAAATAAAATTACATACATTTTTTGCCCAGGTAAAAACGTTTTTAGCAACCAACACACTCACATTTATCACCAATCACAGCACTTGTGGTGTTCACTTCTCTATCAACAGTTGACCCAGCTGGAAGTTATTTGGTTTAGTACTACCTTTAAAACTAATTTGTCAACAGTTTGGATGTCTCGCACAACACTGATTTTAAAACTTTTACTTAAAGGGGATTTGAAAATCTATTTCCAGAGGATGAGGAAGAAATTATAAAGATACTTGAACGACCTGTTGAACTGAAACGTATGTTGTCCAGTGAAGACAAGAAAGTGGCGAGAAGCATGTCTGCAACTGAAACCAAAGAGAAGGTTCGCATAAGAACAGGCATATCTAAAAATACATTATGTATGGAGGATACAGTTAAGGCCAAACTTACGAAGCCTATTTTGTTTAAACGCAGACATTTAACCATAGTAAATGTATGAAGTTACACACGTGTAAGTCTAAACGGGCTTTGTAAATTCGGTCCATAATGATTAAATATGTCATATTTTTCTTTGACTCACTAACTCAGTATCAAACAAATAGTTTAATGATTAGATATGTCTTCCTTTTCTTTGGCTCACTAACTCAGTATCAAACAAATAGTTTAATGATTAGATATGTCTTCCTTTTCTTTGGCTCACTAACTCAGTATCAAACAAATAGTTTAAGCATTCTAAGACAAAAGCAGGTATTGTAAATTCAGCTCTAAATGTGTGTTTTATACTGGGTTAGTCGGTCAAAGATAAATAGACATATTTAATCATTAAATTATTTGTTTGACAAGGAGTTAGTGAGTCAAAGAAACATTAAACATATTTAATCATTAAATACCTGCGTTTAAAAACCCCAAGCTTTGTAAATTCGGTTCAGTGTGATTGAATGTCTATTTTCCTTTGACAGGAAGAAGAGAAAGTTCCTGCGGCCCCGTTCAGACGAATCATCAAGATGAATGGCCCGGAATGGCCGTTCATTTTATTTGGCTGCTTTTCGTCGCTCATCAACGGAGGCATGCAGCCAGCGTTTGCTGTTATTTTCAGTGAATTTCTTGGTGTAAGTATCCATTTGTAAATAATTTAGGCTTTTTTCCCCTGAAGTGTGCATCCAGCCCTTTCTCACATTTAAAGTCTTTTGGTATAAAGTCCTCCTGCTGGCAGTAGCTTGTGGGAATTTCCCTATAACTCAGTTGATAGAACACTGGACTCTCATTCTTAAGAGTCAGTGGTTCGAATCCTCTCAGTGGAGTTAATTTATCTGTTACGTTGTCTTCTGTTCTGTCAAGTAGCCTTTTCCTTTTCTGTTTGGTTCAGCGAGGTTGAATGTACATGTAGAGCAATTCTAGAAACTTCACCCGAGAGTTGATGATTTATACAGTTGATTCACCCGAGAGTTGATGATTTATACAGTTGATTCACCCAAGAGTTGATGGTTTATAGTTGATTCACCCTTGGTGGACTGACCATTTGTACTTGGGATGCATAGTATTATCGATATACTATGATAAAATTTTTAAATAATATGTATTACGATACACTTCACCTGTACCGATGCACTCTGTAATTTCATATTTCAAGTTCATTGTCAGTCAAAAACCCTGATCTGTTAGATTCCTCTGGTTTTCTGAATTGTATGTTTAAGATATAAAGCCTTGACAATGTTGTCAAATAAAGTTTCTTTATATTTTTGTTTGTTTGTTTGTTTGTTTGTTTGTTTGTTTGTTTGTTTGTTTGTTTGTTTGTTTCTTTCTTGTTTGTTTATTTGTTTCTTGTTTTCTTTAGTTAGTTACATGTACTTTCTTGCTTGCTTGCTTGCTTACTTACTTGGTGTCCAACAAACGCCATGTGATAATGTCAGTATATATTTGTTGTTTTGCAGGTATTTCAAAAGACTCTTGAGGAACAGGAGCGGCTTGTTAGTATGTTCTGCTTACTCCTCGTCGGTTTGGCCTTCCTGGCGTTTCTCACCAACCTTTTACAGGTAAACTGAACACATATCAATAACAAATAGCTTGTATCAATTTTAGAACATTTTGGCTTTACATTTATTCAACTTGTAGCATTTATGAACATATTATATGAGAGTTTTGTGTGCTTTTTCTGTCAACCTCTTTTTTGCATAAATTATTCAATTTTCCTGTTAGAAATATTTGTACGTAATTCCCAAACGTTCCCTACCCGGGACATACTTTATTGATTACCCCTTACTTCAGTTGGTCTGTTAAGGGAAGCAAGTCTGCATACAGGCAGGAGTACATGATCTGGCATTCGGGTCTAGATGCAGGAATCGACTCTGTTAGACTTGAATTTATAGGGAGTTAGCTCCCTTTTCAGCAGTAAATAACTTGATGGACAAATTCCAACAAAATAAATTTTACTTTAAAATAAGAGCTACTTTTTATTGCAACTAAATTTGCGGCCATTTGTTTGCAATAGCCATGTTAATCCCTTCAAATGGTCCATTCACAAATTCACTGGATAATTTGGTGAAATAGGTAATTTGTCTGTTTACATCAAAATGGTTTGGGATCATCAATATCCAACTGACACATTTTAAGTTCTTTTACACAATTTTTGTTTCTACAGGGATTCATGTTTGGTAAATCGGGCGAAGAGCTGACTTTGCGTCTGAGAAAAAGTGCATTTAAGGCAATGCTAAGACAGGTTGGTATATGTAACTAGGCCTACATTTAAGGCAATGCTAACACAGGTTGGTATATGTAACTAGGCCTACATTTAAGGCAATGCTAACACAGGTTGGTATATGTAACTAGGCCTACATTTAAGGCAATGCTAACACAGGTTGGTATATGTAACTAGGCCTACATTTAAGGCAATGCTAACACAGGTTGGTATATGTAACTAGGCCTACATTTAAGGCAATGCTAACACAGGTTGGTATATGTAACTAGGCCTACATTTAAGGCAATGCTAACACAGGTTGGTATATGTAACTAGGCCTACATTTAAGGCAATGCTAAGACAAGTTGGTATATGTAACTAGGCCTACATTTAAGGCAATGCTAAGACAGGTTGGTATATGTAACTAGGCAATGCTAAGACAGGTTGGTATATGTAACTAGGCAATGCTAAGACAGGTTGGTATATGTAACTAGGCAATGCTAAGACAGGTTGGTATATGTAACTGGGCAATGCTAAGACAGGTTGGTATATGTAACTGGGCAATGCTAAGACAGGTTGGTATATGTAACTAGGCAATGCTAAGACAGGTTGGTATATGTAACTAGGCAATGCTAAGACAGGTTGGTATATGTAACTAGGCAATGCTAAGACAGGTTGGTATATGTAACTAGGCAATGCTAAGACAGGTTGGTATATGTAACTAGGCAATGCTAAGACAGGTTGGTGTATGTAACTAGACAATGCTAAGACAGGTTGGTATATGTAACTAGGCAAAGCTAAGACAGGTTGGTATATGTAACTAGGCAATGCTAAGACAGTTTGATATATGTAACTAGGCAATGCTAAGACAGGTTGGTATATGTAACTAGGCAATGCTAAGACAGTTTGATATATGTAACTAGGCAATGCTAAGACAGGTTGGTATATGTAACTAGGCAATGCTAAGACAGGTTGGTGTATGTAACTAGACAATGCTAAGACAGGTTGGTATATGTAACTAGGCAATGCTAAGACAGGTTGGTATATGTAACTAGGCAATGCTAAGACAGTTTGATATATGTAACTAGGCAATGCTAAGACAGGTTGGTATATGTAACTAGGCAATGCTAAGACAGGTTGGTGTATGTAACTGGGCAATACTAAGACAGGTTGGTATATGTAACTAGACAATACTAAGACAGGTTGGTGTATGTAACTGGGCAATACTAAGACAGGTTGGTATATGTAACTAGGCAATGCTAAGACAGGTTGGTATATGTAACTGGACAATGCTAAGACAGGTTGGTATATGTAACTGGGCAATGCTAAGACAGGTTGGTATATGTAACTAGGCAATGCTAAGACAGGTTGGTATATGTAACTGGGCAATGCTAAGACATGTTGATATATGTAACTAGACAATGCTAAGACAGGTTGGTGTATGTAACTAGACAATGCTAAGACGGGTTGGTATATGTAACTGGGCAATGCTAAGACAGGTTGGTATATGTAACTGGGCAATGCTAAGACAGGTTGGTATATGTAACTGGGCAATGCTAAGACGGGTTGGTGTATGTAACTAGACAATGCTAAGACGGGTTGGTGTATGTAACTAGACAATGCTAAGACGGGTTGGTGTATGTAACTGGACAATGCTAAGACGGGTTGGTATATGTAACTAGACAATGCTAAGACGGGTTGGTGTATGTAACTAGACATTGCTAAGACAGGTTGGTATATGTAACTGGGCAATGCTAAGACGGGTTGGTGTATGTAACTAGACAATGCTAAGACGGGTTGGTGTATGTAACTAGACAATGCTAAGACGGGTTGGTATATGTAACTAGACAATGCTAAGACGGGTTGGTGTATGTAACTGGACAATGCTAAGACGGGTTGGTATATGTAACTAGACAATGCTAAGACGGGTTGGTGTATGTAACTAGACAATGCTAAGACAGGTTGGTATATGTAACTAGGCAATGCTAAGACAGGTTGGTATATGTAACTAGGCAATGCTAAGACAGGTTGGTATATGTAACTAGGCAATGCTAAGACAGGTTGGTATATGTAACTAGGCAATGCTAAGACAGGTTGGTATATGTAACTAGGCAATGCTAAGACAGGTTGGTATATGTAACTAGGCAATGCTAAGACAGGTTGGTGTATGTAACTAGACAATGCTAAGACAGGTTGGTATATGTAACTAGGCAATGCTAAGACAGGTTGGTATATGTAACTAGGCAATGCTAAGACAGGTTGGTATATGTAACTAGACAATGCTAAGACAGGTTGGTATATGTAACTAGGCAATGCTAAGACAGGTTGGTATATGTAACTAGGCAATGCTAAGACAGGTTGGTATATGTAACTAGGCAATGCTAAGACAGGTTGGTATATGTAACTAGGCAATGCTAAGACAGGTTGGTATATGTAACTAGGCAATGCTAAGACAGGTTGGTATATGTAACTAGGCAATGCTAAGACAGGTTGGTGTATGTAACTGGGCAATGCTAAGACAGGTTGGTATATGTAACTAGGCAATGCTAAGACAGGTTGGTATATGTAACTAGGCAATGCTAAGACAGGTTGGTATATGTAACTGGGCAATGCTAAGACAGGTTGGTATATGTAACTAGGCAATGCTAAGACAGGTTGGTATATGTAACTGGGCAATGCTAAGACAGGTTGATATATGTAACTAGACAATGCTAAGACAGGTTGGTGTATGTAACTAGACAATGCTAAGACAGGTTGGTGTATGTAACTAGGCAATGCTAAGACAGGTTGGTATATGTAACTGGGCAATGCTAAGACAGGTTGGTATATGTAACTGGGCAATGCTAAGACAGGTTGGTATATGTAACTAGGCAATGCTAAGACAGGTTGGTGTATGTAACTAGGCAATGCTAAGACGGGTTGGTGTATGTAACTAGACAATGCTAAGACGGGTTGGTGTATGTAACTAGACAATGCTAAGACAGGTTGGTATATGTAACTAGACAATGCTAAGACGGGTTGGTATATGTAACTAGGCAATGCTAAGACAGGTTGGTATATGTAACTAGGCAATGCTAAGACAGGTTGGTATATGTAACTGGGCAATGCTAAGACAGGTTGGTATATGTAACTGGGCAATGCTAAGACGGGTTGGTGTATGTAACTAGACAATGCTAAGACGGGTTGGTGTATGTAACTAGACAATGCTAAGACAGGTTGGTATATGTAACTAGGCAATGCTAAGACAGGTTGGTGTATGTAACTAGGCAATGCTAAGACAGGTTGGTGTATGTAACTGGGCAATGCTAAGACAGGTTGGTATATGTAACTAGACAATGCTAAGACAGGTTGGTGTATGTAACTAGACAATGCTAAGACAGGTTGGTGTATGTAACTAGGCAATGCTAAGACAGGTTGGTGTATGTAACTAGGCAATGCTAAGACAGGTTGGTATATGTAACTGGGCAATGCTAAGACAGGTTGGTATATGTAACTAGGCAATGCTAAGACAGGTTGGTATATGTAACTAGGCAATGCTAAGACAGGTTGGTATATGTAACTAGGCAATGCTAAGACAGGTTGGTATATGTAACTAGGCAATGCTAAGACAGGTTGGTATATGTAACTAGGCAATGCTAAGACAGGTTGGTATATGTAACTAGGCAATGCTAAGACAGGTTGGTATATGTAACTAGGCAATGCTAAGACTGGTTGGTATATGTAACTAGGCAATGCTAAGACGGGTTGGTATATGTAACTAGGCAATGCTAAGACGGGTTGGTATATGTAACTAGGCAATGCTAAGACAGGTTGGTATATGTAACTAGGCAATGCTAAGACAGGTTGGTGTATGTAACTAGGCAATGCTAAGACAGGTTGGTATATGTAACTAGGCAATGCTAAGACAGGTTGGTATATGTAACTAGGCAATGCTAAGACAGGTTGGTGTATGTAACTAGGCAATGCTATATGTAACTAGGCAATGCTAAGACAGGTTGGTATATGTAACTAGGCAATGCTAAGACAGGTTGGTATATGTAACTAGGCAATGCTAAGACAGGTTGGTGTATGTAACTAGGCAATGCTAAGACAGGTTGGTATATGTAACTAGGCAATGCTAAGACAGGTTGGTATATGTAACTAGGCAATGCTAAGACAGGTTGGTATATGTAACTAGGCAATGCTAAGACAGGTTGGTATATGTAACTAGGCAATGCTAAGACAGGTTGGTATATGTAACTAGGCAATGCTAAGACAGGTTGGTATATGTAACTAGGCAATGCTAAGACAGGTTGGTGTATGTAACTAGGCAATGCTAAGACAGGTTGGTGTATGTAACTAGGCAATGCTAAGACAGGTTGGTATATGTAACTAGGCAATGCTAAGACAGGTTGGTATATGTAACTAGGCAATGCTAAGACAGGTTGGTATATGTAACTAGGCAATGCTAAGACAGGTTGGTGTATGTAACTAGGCAATGCTAAGACAGGTTGGTATATGTAACTAGGCAATGCTAAGACAGGTTGGTGTATGTAACTAGGCAATGCTAAGACAGGTTGGTGTATGTAACTAGGCAATGCTAAGACAGTTTGATATATGTAACTAGGCAATGCTAAGACAGGTTGGTGTATGTAACTAGGCAATGCTAAGACAGTTTGATATATGTAACTAGGCAATGCTAAGGCAGGTTGGTATATGTAACTAGGCAATGCTAAGACAGGTTTGTATATGTAACTAGGCAATGCTAAGACAGGTTGGTATATGTAACTAGGCTTACTGCATCTTCTAGCTCTGACACTGAAATAAGAGATAAAACAGAAACAGAGATTACTGATACCCCAGGACATTGTTTAAACATTAGGTGTTAAAATTTGCTACATAGGCCTGTAGATGTTTTTATGTTGTTGTTTTTATAAATATGAGAAATAGAAACACTGGTAAAATCAGTTGGTTTTAGTATTTTTTCATAAGATGTAAAATAGGTTTTTTCTGTTTTTGTAGCAATGATAATACACCTAAAGCCACATCTGCAATGTTAGGCCTAAGGTCGACGACAGTCACTTTTTGCAACCTTGTTTTGTCTTTGTACACAATAAATATAGCATATCTTACCGTAATTTCACTTGAAATCCATATTTCATAAAAGGAACACTTTTTTAATCACAAGATTTTCTTTAAACACATTCAGGTGCATTAGTAATGTTCAAACAAAACATTTTCAATAGCAATTTTGTATTTGAATTTTTCCAGCATCCTAAAAACGGAAATGTCATTTACCCAGTTTATGGTTATTGTAAGGAGATGCAAAGTGATGTCATTGGAATACTGATGTCATTCAAATTCAAAATTAGCTATATTATTACAATGTTTCGCCATATTAAAATAAAAACTGGTCTACTAACCTTGACCCCTGTCAAATTTCTATAACAAAAAGACAAAGCTGTTTACAGGTCGGTATTTTTTTTTTCATAATGCTGGACAAAATATTAATTTTAAGTTTTAAAAGATGAAAGAAATAAAAAATTACCTTTTTGTCAAATATAACATTTCAAAAAATTACCATTGGATATGTTTTATTTATTGTATATGAAGCCAAAACTAGGGTCCCAAAAGTGACTGTCGTTGACCTTAATAAGCTTTGAGAAACAGACTTTAGATAATGTACTAATGATGAAGTGTTTTGAACATTGTTAATGTTCAGAAGCTACTTAAAAAAATATTTTAAAGTTTTATATACATGTACATGTATGTAGAATTATTTCAAGTGAAGTTAACATGATTTTAAAAAATTATTTTCAAAAGGAAATTGCCTATTTTGATGACCACAAGAACAATGTTGGAGCACTGACCACCCGTCTGGCCACAGATGCCTCCCAAGTTCAGGGGGTAAGTACAAGTTCAAAAAGAAGGCAAAAATTCAATGGGTATTGTACGTGTTCAGGGGATAAGTGCATGTTTAAGGGGCAATACAAGTTGAGTGTGATATACAAGTATAGGGGACAAATTCAGGAGATAAGTACAAGTTTATCATGTACAGAATGTAACTACAGGGAGACTCCTCTAAACCGGACACCCTTGTGACCAAGTAAAAAATCCGGTTTTAACAGGTATCCGGTTTAGAGAGGTTCACTTCTGCACAGATATTTAAAAAGGGACCATAAAGAATGTCCGGTTTTGAGGGAATTCCAGTTTACAGAGGGTCCGGTTTTTAGAGGTTTCACCATATACATGTATCAAGATGTAGTCACAGGTATAAGTTCAGTTGTTTTCTATAAACTCGTATGTATCAGCACAAATGTACTTAACACATGTAATATAAATAAACGTGTAATTTTCATTGTACTTCAAATCACTCCATACATAAAGTATAATCTGTTTCCAGGTCAGAGGTGAACATTTTCTAGATTTATCTGGAATTCCACTTTCTTTATCATCTTTACTCTGTTGCGAGTTTTCTGCTGTTTGTTCTAAATGTTCCATATTCTCCATCTAAAACTTGCAATGTGTTTTGTCTGATGCTGCACATACCTTCTGTATGTGGACCCCCACTTTAGGCCATTGTGAAACACTAACCCTAGGTCCAATCTCGATACCTAACTAACAATATTAACATTTAGTTTTGTATCCCTCTTTCAAACTTTTCAAACTTGTGCCCAATTCTTTTGTTCTTTGTAAAATAAAATAAGTTGTCAATCAAGTAATTAATATGAATTTTATACAGGTATAATGTAACATTAAAATATACATGTATGTAAATAAACTCTATTAATACTAATGGCTGTTTATTTTTTGTTGTCTCCAGGCGACGGGAATACGACTTGGCATGGTGGTTATGAATATTGCCAACATGGGAACAGCTCTTGTGATAGCATTTGTGTACGGCTGGAAGTTAACCCTTGTTATCCTGGCCTTTTTGCCGTTTATTGCTGCGTCTGGTGCCATAGAGATGAAAGTCCTCGCTGGAGTAGCCGGTAAAAATAAGGAAGCACTGGAAGGTGCCGCAAAGGTATAATTTTCAAACATCGTATAAACGGCTTTCTCTCAGCATATTATTTCACACCTTCTACCAAAATCTCTTTCAGTTATCGCATCTTGACATAATGATAATCCACTAGAATCAGTATTTTTAGAATTTATTTAAAATTCTTTAAAAAGACAGACCCTAGTTTCAACCCGTGAAAATTAACAATAAGTTTAGTTAATCTACAAACATGAAACACATTTGGACAAAGTTACAATTGAATAAAACATGAGCCTGTGACTGAAATGGTGAAATACCCTCTAAAAATAGACTAAAACTCGACTCCATAACTGTTACATGTATCTCTCAGATGCATGTGTGTTTTTAAAAATATGAGAAATGCATTTTGTGATATTGAAAACACTAGGATGACCAAAAACACTTCGAATGTACGGAAATGGATAATATAAACAATAAAATCTAAGCAAAGTATGATTTCAGTTATCAAAAACGGCTCTAATAGTACAAAAATATGCCTTAGTGTTTAAAAACTAGGGTATGTCCCTTTAATATACAGTATGTGAAGTGACTTGTTAATACAAAATTTGAAACTGTTAAATATATCTCTTTTCAAATGTAGGGATGGGATCTACAATGTACATTTAGCTCAGTTGGTAGAGAACTCAACTGTGATGCTTTGGTTGTAGGATCAAACCCCATCAGTGGACCCATTCTCTGATTGGGGTTTTCCCTATCCCTACCAGTTGTCCCATGATGGGTATATCAAAATCTGTGGTATGTGCTATCCTGTATGGGAAAGTGCATGTAAAAGATTCCTTGCTGCTGATGGAAATATGTAGCAGGTTTCCTCTCTAAAAATATATGTCTGATATCCAGTAGCCAATGATCAAGAAACCAAGGTATTCTAGTGGTGGCATTAAACAAAACAAAATTTGAGTTTTTAACTCTTTTAAAACCAACATGAAGGTATCTTTAAGCAGACATTTCCTTGTGTTTTCAGGTTGCTTTCGAGAGCGTTGAAAACATCCGCACGGTTGCCTCCCTTGTGCGAGAACCGATGTTTGTCGGGTTGTTCCTGGAGAAGCTGCTGTCTCCGTACCACGCAGCCCTCAAGAAGGCTCACCTGGTGGGGGCCTCATTTGGGATATCTCAAGCCATCACGTTTTTTGCCTACGCTGCAGCCTTCTGGTTCGGTGCCTACCTCGTGAAGGAAGGAGAAATGAACTATGTTGATGTCTTTAAGTAAGTGCTCACATTTATATATGTAGTTATTATTGTTATTGTTATTTATTGTTATTGTTATTGTTATTATTGTTATTTATTATTATTATTATTGTTGTTGTTGTTGTTATTATATTTTTTTTTATTATTATTATTATTATTTTTTTAAATCTGTATGTCCAAATTTCCTTAGAAGAAAGCTACAGAGAAAGACATGTCCTAGATGAAAAGCTCAAAGTTTTTCCTCTACTTTTAAAAAACCCAGAAGAGTTTTCTGGAGTTTTGTCACGGTCATATTTATCTTTGAAGCCATTTTTGTCCATGATTTGTGGAAAAGACCTCTATCGGCTAATCAGAAAGGGTGGGCTATGAAGCACTAGCAGGTTTCTTCTCACATTCTAGACCATGTGAAACAATTACCATTTACTATATAGTGTACTGGGGTTTATTAAATAAACAGTTTTTCCCTTTCAATCAGCTCATCAAGTACAACTGTTGTTTTTGTTACATGATGTTATACAATATTTCAGGGTGTTTGGTTCCATTGTGTTTGGGGCGATGGCGATTGGTCAAGCCAGTGCGTTTGCTCCTGATGCTGCCAAGGCTGGCGTCTCTGCTCAGAAGATCTGCATGCTCTTGGACAAAGTGCCAGCCATCGATTCAGAATCCACAGAAGGCCGAAAACCAACCAATGTAAGTGACTTGACTCTGTTATTAAAGTGACATTAACATGGTTGGTATATGTATATCACACAGTTTTGTTTTACATTGTAGGCCCCTATTTTGCTTTATTGTTTTTGAAGATATTGTTTTTGTTTCACTCATAATCCTTGGGAAAAACTCAAACTAAATTTAACTTTAAATTTATACAGTATTCAAACTAGTTACTTCTTCAACAGATATTGGCTTCTATTAGTTTTCAAACATTTCTAGTGATTCACAGCAGTATTTTGACCCAGATTAAAAATGCTAAGAAGCCGGAAAAATCTTTTGATGGTCTAGCACATGTAATAATGTTTGTCTTATCTTTCAGCTGAGATCAAGATCAAGTTTGACATTCATGGCAATTTACCCATTTTTCACAGTTATGGGCCTACATCTTAGGAGATACGAAAATTTGTTGGGCCCGATAAAGGACATATATTACTTTAGCAGTACTTTCAGAATGCTTGTTTTTGTCTTATCTTTCAGTTCAGCAGTAGAATACGTTTCAGCAAAGTGACGTTCCGATACCCGACCCGTCCAGACGACATGGTCCTCCAGGGTCTGTCTCTGTCCGTGGAGCCCGGGCAGACTCTGGCCCTCGTAGGAACCAGCGGGTGTGGGAAGAGTACAACCGTTCAGCTCATAGAGAGGTTTTATGAGGTGGAGTCGGGATCTGTGGTATGTAGCTTAGTAATCCTGAGCCCTGTTTTATGAGATGGAGTCAGAATCTGTGGTACGTAGCTTAGTAATACTGAGCCCTGTTTTATGACGTGGAGTCAGGATCTGTGGTTACTGTGGTACATAGCTTAGTAATCCTGAGCCCTGTTTTATAATGTGGAGTCGGGATCTGTGGTACATAGCTTAGTAATACTGAGCCCTGTTTTATGACGTGGAGTCTGGATCTGTGCAGGGCCCGTTCCATGAAGTGATCTTAGGGCTAAGATCACCTTAAGTGCATGTACTTGGTTGATCTGATATGTACTGGTGCATAACTAAGTAATTTTGATCAGTGGTGTATAGCTTAGTAATCTTGACTAATGGTGCAAAGCTGAATACTCCTGATTAGTAATCCTGGGTTTGGTATGTAGCTAGTGTTGATTAGACTGCTTGCAAATGTTAACATCAATAATTGCTGAAATCATCATTATAATGAATTCATTCTTCTTTAAAAAAAGATCAGTGGCAGAGGTGAATCTGGGGGGGGGGGGGGGGGGGGGGGCGAGCGACACCCCCCTAAATTTTGTGACAGTTATAATTTTATTATATATTAATTTTCATCCTCCTCCAAACCTCCCCCAAAGTTCCCTTGGCATTCCGTCTCATGTCATTGGGGCCCCCCTAAATGGATTTTCTGGATCTGCCACTGAATGGCTTAACTAGTTGTACCCTTCTTCCTGACTCCGACGCCATATAACCGTAAATAAAATGTGTTGAGTGCATCGTTAAATAAAACATTTGGTAACATGATTTGCATTTGATTGTGATACTATGTTGCAAGTTATAATAGATAATTTATAATTTTTGTAGACTTACATATAATACAGACCCAGCTAGTATAGACTCAAAACTACAGCAAGACTCCAAAGTTGTATAATTATTTGTGCTTGGTTTCTTACTGGGGAGAGGGATTTCCTCTTTCTCATCCACTGTTAAAATTGTTAAACACTCGGTCCTTTTCTGGTTCAATCAACCACTAGAAAGGTGCCAGAAAGCTGTGCTAGAAAAACCGTCTAGCACACGTCCCCTAGACGGAAATACACCCATTTTATTGGTCAATTGCTACCTTTTGATAACGTCCTTCTCTAAGCAAAGATAGTACCTGACGTCATGTAATATGTAACACTGCATACATTGCTTTTAGTGACATAACATACATCATCTGAGAGGAGTGACGTCATGGTACAAAAATAAAATGCAGTGAATTTTATAATAATTATACTATAATTATGAGAATCATTGAACTAGAAAATATTTCTGGCACTCGTCCTTTTGTAGATGGGTTTTTTGACACTGGTCTCGAGAAAATCAACCTTTGGAGCTTGCTAAAGCTCGCTCCAAAGATTGATTTTCTTGAGACTCATGTAAAAAAAAAAAACATCTACAAAAGGACGAGTGCCAGAAACTATTATTCTGTTATTCTGTGTTGTGTAATCACCAGTGCCTTGTTTGTTTGTTCCTTTCTTTCCTTTGATTTACATCTCATTTCTTTGCGATCTGGCAGCTCCTCCTATCTTTAAACTTCTTTCGCTGTCCACCTCAGCATCCCAGTCCTTGTCTTTCCAACCATAACAGGTGCTTGTCTCTTATGTCTGTCCGTGCCACACACATGCCATTTTCCATCAGCTTCAGCTGTGGGCTTAGTCTGTTTTGTTTCTTACTGTTAATCAAACATGTTTGTTTTTCAGAATCTCGACTCTCATAACATCAAAGACCTGAACTTGTCGTGGTTTCGCTCTCAGATCGGTATTGTATCACAGGAGCCCATACTGTTTGACAGGAGTATTGCAGAAAACATCGCCTACGGTGACAACTCGCGTGTGGTTTCCATGCAGGAGATCATCGAGGCTGCACGCGGTGCCAATATTCACAGCTTTATTGCATCATTGCCAGATGTGAGTAAAGAGTATTAGTGATTGAAATTATACATCTGGTAATCAAGATTAATTTAACATTTTGTGAAAAGAGGCAAATTTTAATATTGAATTTTAAAAGCATTGATATGTGTTGAGATTTTTCATTCAGTAAGCTGTTTTATAGACAAATGTTTTACATTGTGTACATGTATATGCTGATTTTCCTTTTATGAAGTAAAAGACAAGATATAGGTTTTTACCTTTTCAACAGCAGTGTCGACGTCTGTGTTAATGTTGAACGTTAAAAATTATAAGTCCTAGGTCAATGAAACTTGGTTTATAGTTGTTCCTATGGATGTTCATTACAATGCATTAATTAATTCAACATTTTTTAATCAAAATATATTTGCTTTTTGTCAAATTTAAAGTTTCACTTTTAGCTCACAAACTATTAAAGTCCTGGATCAATGAAACTTGGTTTATAGTTGCAGCTATGGATGTTCATCACAATAGATGTGACAATTTTTGTTTTATATATTTATAATTAAATTAAAATTTTAATTAAATTTGTTTAATTGAATTTTAAAAAATGAATTTAAAAAAACAAACATGTATTGAAATAACCATCTTGAAAGACACATCTATCAACGACACCGAATATGTTTATGTTAGGAGAGACGTTATAATTTTGTGGAAAGAAAGAAAGAAATGTTTTATTTAACACATTTTATTTACGGTTATATGGCGTCAGACATACGGTTAAGGACCACACAGATTTTGAGAGGAACCCGCTGTCGCCACTACATGGGCTACTCTTCCGATTAGCAGCAAGGGATCTTTTATTTGCGCTTCCCACAGGCAGGATAGCACAAACCATGGCCTTTGTTGAACCAGTTATGGATCACTGGTCGGTGCAAGTGGTTTACACCTACCCAATGAGCCTTGTGGAGCACTCACTCAGGGTTTGGAGTCGGTATCTAGATTAAAAATCCCATGCCTCGACTGGGATCCGAACCCAGTACCTACCAGCCTGTAGACCAATTTTGTGGAATTCTTGTTTATACTCAGAATTCCAAAAATTACATACATGATATGTCTAACAAAACTGTGGAAAATTCCAAAAACATTTACAGTTTACTGTTAATTTGATATGAAAGGGCTATGAGACGAATGTTGGCGAAAAGGGGACACAACTCAGTGGGGGCCAGAAGCAGCGAGTTGCGATTGCCAGAGCTCTCGTGAGAAATCCTAAAATCCTTCTGCTGGATGAGGCCACATCTGCTTTAGATACAGAAAGTGAAAAAGTGAGTTTGTGTCATCTTTAATTGTAGCTCATTGATAGACACAGTTTATTTTTCTATTCCATCCAGGCTTTGTTCCTGGTTTATGAAAGACCATGGTATGTGTGGAAAGTGAATGGAAGACCATGGTATGTGTAGAAAGTGAATGAAAGACCAGGTATGTGTGGAAAGTGAATGAAAGACCATGGTATGTGTGGAAAGTGAATGAAAGACCATGGTATGTGTGGAAAGTGAATGAAAGATCATGGTATGTGTGGAAAGTAAATAAAAGACCATCATATGTCTGGAAAATGAATGAAAGACCATTGTATGTATGGAAAATGAATGAAAGACCATTGTATGTGTGGAAAGGGAATGAAAAATCATGGTATGTGTGGAAAGTAAATGAAAGACGATGGTATGTAAGGAAAATGAATGAAAGACCATTGTATTTGTGGAAAGTGAATGGAAGACCATTGTATGTGTGCCAAAGTGAATGAAAGACCATTGTATTTGTGGAAAGTGAATAAAAACCATGGTATGTGTGCCAAAGTGAATGGAAGACCATGGTATGTGTGGAAAGTGAATGAAAGACCATGGTATGTGTGGAAAGTGAATGAAAGACCATGGTATGTGTGGAAATAAATGAAAGACCATCATATGTCTGGAAAATTAATGAAAGACCATTGTATGTGTGGAAAGTGAATGAAACACCATGGTATGTGTGGAAAGTGAATGAAACACCATGGTATGTGAGGAAAGTGAATGAAACATCATGGTATGTGTGGAAAGTGAATGAAAGACCATGGTATGTGTGGAAAGTGAATGAAACACCATGGTATGTGAGGAAAGTAATGAAAGGCCATGGTATGTAAGGGAAGTGAATGAAAAACCATGGTATGTGTGCCAAAGTGAATGAAAGACCATGATATGTGTGCCAAAGTGAATGAAAGACCATGATATGTGTGGAAAGTGAATGAAAGACCATGGTATTTGTGGAAAGTGAATGAAACACCATGATATGTGAGGAAAGTAATGAAAGACCATGGTATGTGTGGAAAGTAAATAAAAGACCATGGTATGTGTGGAAAGTAAATGAAAGACCATGGTATGTGAGGGAAGTGAATGAAAGACCATGGTATGTGTGGAAAGTAAATGAAAGACCATGGTATGTGTGGAAAGTGAATGAAACACCATGGTATGTGAGGAAAGTAATGAAAGAGCATGGTATGTGTGGAAAGTGAATGAAACACCATGGTATGTGTGCCAAAGTGAATGAAAGGCCATGGTATGTGTGCCAAAGTGAATGAAAGACCATGGTATGTGAGGAAATTGAATGAAAGACCATGGTATGTGTGGAAAGTGAATGAAAGACCATGGTATGTGTGGAAAGTAAATGAAAGACCATGGTATGTGTGGAAAGTAAATGAAAGACCATGGTATGTGTGGAAAGTGAATGAAAGACCATGGTATGTGTGGAAAGTAAATGAAAGACCATGGTATGTGTGGAAAGTAAATGAAATACCATGGTATGTGTGGAAAGTAAATGAAATACCATGGTATGTGTGGAAAGTGAATGAAAGATCATGGTATGTGTGGAAAGTAAATGAAATACCATCATATGTCTGGAAAATGAATGAAATACCATTGTATGTGTGGAAAGTAAATGAAACACCATGGTATGTGTGGAAAGTGAATGAAACACCATGGTATGTGAGGAACGTGAATGAAACACCATGGTATGTGTGGAAAGTGAATGAAACACCATGGTATGTGTGGAAAGTGAATGAAAGACCATTGTATGTGAGGAAAGTGAATGAAAAACGATAGTATGTGAGGAAATTAATGGAAGACCATGGTGTGTAAGGAAAGTGAATGAAAGACCATTGTATGTGTGGAAATTAATGGAAGACCATGGTATGTGTAGGAAATTAACGAAATTCCACAGTATGTGTGGAAAGTAAAAGTTGAATTACCAAACCCTTTGCCACTAAGTGAATGCATTTAGTTTGTGTCTTAGTAATTTAATGGTAGATTCCTTCACTCATTTCCACTTTTCATGTATTACGGTAGTCACTGCTTAAACAATTTGCTAAGGAAGTATGAAACATTCTTTTCATTAAGATGAAATATTTGTTTATCAGATGACTGGAGACCGAATAACTGGCTAATAATAAATGTCTTACCACATGTAGTGTAGGGAAACTACATATAAGACCTCTAAGTAGTGGCAATATAACATGATACCTAACTACCAAATGTACATGCATGTTCCCAGATAAAACATTCAAGGTATATTAAAAACTCCTGAGCATTTGTTAAAGCATCTATTTACTTTCTTTTATTTTTTCTGTAATATAGGTTGTACAGGAAGCACTGGACAAAGCCCAGGAAGGCAGAACGAGTATAGTGATCGCCCACCGCTTGTCAACCATTCAAAACGCAGACAAGATTGTCGTGATCAAACACGGACAGCTAGCAGAAGAAGGGTCTCACAGCAGTCTTATGGCTCAGCGGGGATTTTACTACAAACTGAACATGGCACAGAATAAGCAGAGATAATCACCTGGAGTCTTTTAGAAATTCTAAATCCTATTTCTTGTCATTTCTTTTACATTTTGATGCTGGGCATTTAAAAAGCTGTGAGAATGTTATGAATGTGAATGTTGTTATTATTAATTTTTTTTATTTTATATAATATTAAGTTTTCTAACTGAAAGAATAATAATTTTCAACTGCTAGAAATACAAGATTACATGTACTTATAAAAATTTATTTAAAAAAAGGAAAGAGTAAAAACATTTGCTACAAAAGTATCGAAACAAGAAAAATAGTAATAATTAAAATTATTATCAAATTCCAGTTCTATAGGCTTATTTTATGTGGTACATGTATTCAATATTTAATTGTAATAAGAAGCATGTAATATATATAAAATAATGTATAATAAGCATTTTTGTGTTTTTACAATGTTTTGTAAAACTGGTAATGTTAAAACAGATGGCTACATAATATATGTTGTGTGTTGTGATAATGGACATTTTCTAAATATCCAGGATTTAGATTGGTTAATAGCATTTCAAGATTATAGTTTGGGATTCCATTAACTGAAGTAAATAGTTGAAAATATCTTTGCATTTGTACAATATGTAGTATATTATTTGGAAATTATTGGTATAAGACATAATAATTTACCAGTACTATTGTGTATTTTTTAATCATATTTACAAAATATATTCCTTTGATGTTTTTATCAATATACAGTTATTTTGTTATTTGATTTGATGATTATGATCATGTGTAAACACAAATTAATATTTATGATTCATCAAATGATGCAGCACTCTGTCCAAACAGGCACCTGTGTAATATAGGATTTCTATGTTACCGGGACGATCACATCGCCTTAACAAGAACAGTCAGTCCCTTTAAATCCAGTTTAGAATGAATCCACTGACATTTCCAATTGTTGTGTTACATTATCATTTTGTTTAGATGATTTGGGTGATATATCAAGACATATGTGGACATACCTGTATATTTAGAAGCATTCATAATTTACCAAATGATGGTTTGGACAATATACCTTCCTTTTATTATGTTATGTGATCAAGTTAATCAGATGGTGTGTATGAAACAATATGCGACTATTGTTTTGAAACATATTTACCAAATATTGATTTTTTTTTAACAATGTTATTATCTATGTTATTCTTTTTAATGTGATCACTTTGATTAGATGCGTTTGTTTGCATCTGTAATGAGTCCTAAGTGTTTGTTATATTTGTTATTTTGAATTTATTGTTCAGAATATTCCTGAACTATATTTTAAGTTTGATGTTTACCTTCATTCATTCATTCATTCATTATTCACTTATTCATTCATCCATCCATCCAACCACACATCCATCCATCCAACCACACATCCATCCATCCATCCATCTATCCATCCATCCATTTGTTGAAACTGATAGCTGAAATCACTATGCCAACAAGGCCAGTAAATGTAGTTTTGTTACAAATGGGTTCTTTTATTATAACAATCTAATAGTGCAATTGTTATTCTCTACATAAATAAAGCTCCACAAAATAATAATCTATTATGATCTTCCTATACCTTATTCAAGACAATAGCCTGATAAATTTCATTGTAAGTTTATAATAAAGACATATCCCCAAAACATTTGTTAAATAATGCATATATTCATAACTTTTCTTTTTGACATAATGTGAGATATATGTTTTCAAAATATAACAAAAGGTAAAACATTTACCAATTTTATATGGAAAATAATTTATAGATGTCTAAAACCCTTATTACTGTACTTCAGGTACCTTTTTATACTTTTCATGTGTCATTTTAGTTAACACCGCAGAAACTATATAATGTCCCAAAGGTTATTTACAATATATATTTATACATATTACAGTTGTTTTTACTAATCCAGTGAAACCCCTCTAAACTGGACACCCTCATCAACCAAGTAAAATGTCCACTTTTAAGAGGTGTCTGTTTTAGTGAGGTTGTGTTTTGTACAGATTTAAAAAATAGGATCATGAAAAATGTCTGGTTTTGAGGGGAATTCCGGTTTACAGAGGGTCTGGTTTTGCGAGGTTTCACTGTATACCAGATAAGCTTGTGTTTGTAAGACATTGCAGTTTTTGGCACAGTTTTCAATGAATGATGATGTCGGTGTTATAATACTGATATATTTTTGTGCAGTACTCATTGATTGCCTTACAAAATGCATTGTGATGTTTTCTGATTATTTCTCTATTACTTGTTAACAGTTTGTAACATGGAAATGTTTGGACATTGAGATTACTATACACTGTCCATTTGTTTAATTGTGGTTTTGTAGTTTAATAGTTTTTTGTAGTCTGGTAGTCTATTTTTGTTATTTAATTTTTGTTTCACAGTTATGAATTAAAAAGCCAAGATATAGGTGTTCCTTTTTAAACAAACTTTAACTTTATCTTTACATTTTTGACAGCGATGATGGCACCAGAACATTTGCATTAAAGTTTAACATAAAAGTTTGACGATTAGATCAGTTCTAGGTCAATCAAACTTGGTTTATAGTTACACCTATTGATATTTCTCATAGTGCACTGAAAACAGTTATGGTAGATGAGACCCTTAATTTTTTTTCTCTCTCTTTTTTGTGATAGGCTTATTGAAATAGTAATATTTAAATACCATTTGAGCTAACATTTCACTGGTACAGCTCAGATTCAGTTATTCAAAGAAAGTTGAAACAATTACAATTGTATACAGATCCCTGTGTCTAGATACAGATACACTGATCCCATTAAACCTCAGGTGAGCAATCTAACCACTGAGCTATGTCATGTTCAAGCGTATTCTGAAGGATGTAGCTCAGTGTTGGTATTCCCTTGATGTGCACAATCCGATACCAACCAGTGCTTTATTAAAGAGACTCCTGAGTTTGCTGTCATTGTAATTACATACTAAATATCGTTCTTGTTTAGAGTATGCATGCACTATCTGTATATTCAATGTGTTTCTGGTAATTTTAATGTCAGAAACTAGCTCAAACAGGATTTAGTCTCCAAATATCTTTTACCTTTTTTGACACCCAATAGCCCATGTGTATTTTTGTGCTGGGCTATCGTTAACACTGGCGTAACGAGGATTTTATATTGGGTTGGGGAGAGGGCAACTCTTAATTGGAGTTTCACACATTTATTCATTCATTCAAAATACGCAAAAATATATATATTGGGCAAATAAAATGAAATTTGAACTTGTACGTACACTAGGATGACCAAAAACACATTTAATATTAAGCCACTGATATTTAATACGTAAAAATGTGTTTAGTATGCAAGAAGTTTCTGTTAGTCGACGTGTTAACAATAGCAACAAACTCAGGACAGTTCCTTTTAACATTATGACTATTGTATATGTACATGATAACTGGAGAATTCCAGTGACGAAACCAATCACATATCGAGTATGACTATCACATTATTTTATTTACCTGTTATACGGTTTTCTATCTATGTGTACTCCTCAAGTTGGTGATTTGTTTTTAAAAAAAATCTTTTTACATGAATACATTTTTGCCGTATACAATTAATGTCGCCTTTTGAATTTTTCAGGATATAATATTAATAAATAACATTTAGATTTGGTCTTTGTTGATAGTTTTAACAGTTTACTGTAAATTTAATGGGTACATATCTAGAATGGCATGTTACTCAGGGTCAGAAGGAAGTATTTAGTTTTCCTGATGTTCATATTAGCACTACGTGAATACATGTAGTTCATTCCCAAACTGTGATATCAGATTGCTGAGTTAGCAGTGAAGGTATATTACAGTTAGCAGTGAAGGTATACTGCTGTTAGCATTGAAGGTATACTGCTGTTAGCAGCGAAGGTATACTGCTTTTAGGACAACTTGACAATATGACAAAGTTAACATTATAAAAAACCTGCTTCGTATCAAATATGCTGTCATTTTGCTGCAAAAACTATTTTTTCAAAATGACTTAAATGGATATATCTTATTTTGGAAATGAAGTCTTCATAGCATGAGGTAAATCAAAATACAAAACCACAGTCTATGCCCACCGATCAGGATATTAAAAGGCTGTGTCCTGAAATACTGACAGTTTAGTCGTGTGGGTGTAGTGCCTGCATTTCATATTATAAAGTTTGTTTTGTTTAACGACACCAATAGAGCACATTGATTAATTAATCATCGGCTATTGGATGTCAAAACATTTGGTAATTTTGAAATGTAGTCATAAGAGGAAAGCCGCTACATTTTTTTTATTAGTAACAACGGATCTTTTATATGTGCTTTCCCACAGACAGGAAAGCACATACTAAGACTGTTGACCAGTTGAGATGCACTAGTTGGAATGAGAAAAATCCAGTCAGTTGAATGAATCCACCAAGGTGGTTCGATCATGCCTCGCAAACACCTCAGGCAAGCACTCAACCGACTAAACTAAATCCCACCCCCAATTCATGTTGTAACACACAACTTACTGTACCGGGTACTGGCACAGGTTACAGTTTAATTCATGTTATAACAAACACAACTTACTGTACCGGGTACTGGCACAGGTTACAGTTTAATTCATGTTGTAACAAACACAACTTACTCAACCGGGTACTGGCACAGGTTACAGTTTAATTCATGTTGTAACACACACAACTTCTGTACCGGGTACTGGCACAGGTTACAGTTTAATTCATGTTGTAACAACCGGGTACTGGCACACAACTTACTGTACCGGGTACTGGCACAGGTTACAGTTTAATTCATGTTGTAACACACACAACTTACTGTACCGGGTACTGGCACAGGTTACAGTTTAATTCATGTTGTAAACTGTACCACTGGCACAGGTTACACTTACTGTACTTACGGGTACTGGCACAGGTTACAGTTTAATTCATGTTATAACAAACATAACTTACTGTACCGGGTACTGGCACAGGTTACAGTTTAATTCATGTTGTAACAACAAACATAACTTACTGTACCGGGTACTGGCACAGGTTACAGTTTAATTCATGTTGTAACAAACACAACTTACTGTACCGGGTACTGGCACAGGTTACAGTTTAATTCATGTTGTAACACACACAACTTACTGTACCGGGTACTGGCACAGGTTACAGTTTAATTCATGTTGTAACACACAACTTACTGTACCGGGTACTGGCACAGGTTACAGTTTAATTCATGTTGTAACACACAACTTACTGTACCGGGTACTGGCACAGGTTACAGTTTAATTCATGTTATAACAAACATAACTTACTGTACCGGGTACTGGCACAGGTTACAGTTTAATTCATGTTGTAACAAACACAACTTACTGTACCGGGTACTGGCACAGGTTACAGTTTAATTCATGTTGTAACACACACAACTTACTGTACCGGGTACTGGCACAGGTTACAGTTTAATTCATGTTGTAACACACAACTTACTGTACCGGGTACTGGCACAGGTTACAGTTTAATTCATGTTGTAACACACACAACTTACTGTACCGGGTACTGGCACAGGTTACAGTTTAATTCATGTTGTAACAAACACAACTTACTGTACCGGGTACTGGCACAGGTTACAGTTTAATTCATGTTGTAACAAACACAACTTACTGTACCGGGTACTGGCACAGGTTACAGTTTAATTCATGTTGTAACACACAACTTACTGTACCGGGTACTGGCACAGGTTACAGTTTAATTCATGTTGTAACACACAACTTACTGTACCGGGTACTGGCACAGGTTACAGTTTAATTCATGTTGTAACACACACAACTTACTGTACCGGGTACTGGCACAGGTTACAGTTTAATTCATGTTATAACAAACACAACTTACTGTACCGGGTACTGGCACAGGTTACAGTTTAATTCATGTTGTAACAAACATAACTTACTGTACCGGGTACTGGCACAGGTTACAGTTTAATTCATGTTGTAACAAACACAACTTACTGTACCGGGTACTGGCACAGGTTACAGTTTAATTCATGTTATAACAAACATAACTTACTGTACCGGGTACTGGCACAGGTTACAGTTTAATTCATGTTATAACAAACATAACTTACTGTACCGGGTACTGGCACAGGTTACAGTTTAATTCATGTTGTAACACACAACTTACTGTACCGGGTACTGGCACAGGTTACAGTTTAATTCATGTTGTAACAAACACAACTTACTGTACCGGGTACTGGCACAGGTTACAGTTTAATTCATGTTATAACAAACACAACTTACTGTACCGGGTACTGGCACAGGTTACAGTTTAATTCAATAACAAACACAACTTACTGTACCGGGTACTGGCACAGGTTACAGTTTAATTCATGTTATAACAAACATAACTTACTGTACCGGGTACTGGCACAGGTTACAGTTTAATTCATGTTATAACAAACATAACTTACTGTATCGGGTACTGGCACAGGTTACAATTTAACTTACTGTACCGGGTACTGGCACAGGTTACAGTTTAATTCATGTTATAACAAACACAACTTACTGTACCGGGTACTGGCACAGGTTACAGTTTAATTCATGTTGTAACAAACACAACTTACTGTACCGGGTACTGGCACAGGTTACAGTTTAATTCATGTTGTAACACATAACTTACTGTACCGGGTACTGGCACAGGTTACAGTTTAATTCATGTTGTAACACATAACTTACTGTACCGGGTACTGGCACAGGTTACAGTTTAATTCATGTTATAACAAACATAACTTACTGTACCGGGTACTGGCACAGGTTACAGTTTAATTCATGTTGTAACAAACACAACTTACTCAACCGGGTACTGGCACAGGTTACAGTTTAATTCATGTTGTAACACACACAACTTACTGTACCGGGTACTGGCACAGGTTACAGTTTAATTCATGTTATAACAAACACAACTTACTGTACCGGGTACTGGCACAGGTTACAGTTTAATTCATGTTGTAACACATAACTTACTGTACCGGGTATTGGCACAGGTTACAGTTTAATTCATGTTATAACAAACATAACTTACTGTACCGGGTACTGGCACAGGTTACAGTTTAATTCATGTTGTAACAAACACAACTTACTCAACCGGGTACTGGCACAGGTTACAGTTTAATTCATGTTGTAACACACACAACTTCTGTACCGGGTACTGGCACAGGTTACAGTTTAATTCATGTTGTAACACACAACTTACTGTACCGGGTACTGGCACAGGTTACAGTTTAATTCATCTTGTAACACACACAACTTACTGTACCGGGTACTGGCACAGGTTACAGTTTAATTCATGTTGTAACACACAACTTACTGTACCGGGTACTGGCACAGGTTACAGTTTAATTCATGTTGTAACACACACAACTTACTGTACCGGGTACTGGCACAGGTTACAGTTTAATTCATGTTATAACAAACACAACTTACTGTACCGGGTACTGGCACAGGTTACAGTTTAATTCATGTTGTAACAAACATAACTTACTGTACCGGGTACTGGCACAGGTTACAGTTTAATTCATGTTGTAACACACAACTTACTGTACCGGGTACTGGCACAGGTTACAGTTTAATTCATGTTGTAACAAACACAACTTACTGTACCGGGTACTGGCACAGGTTACAGTTTAATTCATGTTATAACAAACATAACTTACTGTACCGGGTACTGGCACAGGTTACAGTTTAATTCATGTTATAACAAACATAACTTACTGTACCGGGTACTGGCACAGGTTACAGTTTAATTCATGTTGTAACACACAACTTACTGTACCGGGTACTGGCACAGGTTACAGTTTAATTCATGTTGTAACACACACAACTTACTGTACCGGGTACTGGCACAGGTTACAGTTTAATTCATGTTATAACAAACATAACTTACTGTACCGGGTACTGGCACAGGTTACAATTTAACTTACTGTACCGGGTACTGGCACAGGTTACAGTTTAATTCATGTTATAACAAACACATCTTACTGTACCGGGTACTGGCACAGGTTACAGTTTAATTCATGTTATAACAAACATAACTTACTGTACCGGGTACTGGCACAGGTTACAGTTTAATTCATGTTATAACAAACATAACTTACTGTACCGGGTACTGGCACAGGTTACAATTTAACTTACTGTACCGGGTACTGGCACAGGTTACAGTTTAATTCATGTTATAACAAACACAACTTACTGTACCGGGTACTGGCACAGGTTAGTTTAATTCATGTTATAACAAACATAACTTACTGTACAGGGTACTGGCACAGGTTACAATTTAACTTACTGTACCGGGTACTGGCACAGGTTACAGTTTAATTCATGTTGTAACAAACACAACTTACTGTACCGGGTACTGGCACAGGTTACAGTTTAATTCATGTTATAACAAACACAACTTATTGTACCGGGTACTGGCACAGGTTACAGTTTAATTCATGTTGTAACAAACACAGCTTACTGTACCGGGTACTGGCACAGGTCACAGTTTAATTCATGTTGTAACACAGTTTAATTCATGTTGTAACACCAACAACTTACTGTACCTGTACCGGGTACTGGCACAGGTTACAGTTTAATTCATGTTATAACAAACATAACTTACTGTACCGGGTACTGGCACAGGTTACAGTTTAATTCATGTTGTAACACACAACTTACTGTACCGGGTACTGGCACAGGTTACAGTTTAATTCATGTTTACACAACTTACTGTACCGGGTACTGGCACAGGTTACAGTTTAACTTACTGTTACCGGGTACTGGCACAGGTTACAGTTTAATTCATGTTGTAACAATTTAACTTACTGTACCGGGTACTGGCACAGGTTACAGTTTAATTCATGTTGTAACAAACACAACTTACTGTACCGGGTACTGGCACAGGTTACAGTTTAATTCATGTTACTGGCACAGGTTACATTTAACTTACTGTACCGGGTACTGGCACAGGTTACAGTTTAATTCATGTTGTAACAAACACAACTTACTGTACCGGGTACTGGCACAGGTTACAGTTTAATTCATGTTGTAACAAACACAACTTACTGTACCGGGTACTGGCACAGGTTACAGTTTAATTCATGTTGTAACAAACACAACTTACTGTACCGGGTACTGGCACAGGTTACAGTTTAATTCATGTTGTAACAAACACAACTTACTGTACCGGGTACTGGCACAGGTTACAGTTTAATTCATGTTGTAACACACACAACTTACTGTACCGGGTACTGGCACAGGTTACAGTTTAATTCATGTTATAACAAACACAACTTACTGTACCGGGTACTGGCACAGGTTACAGTTTAATTCATGTTGTAACAAACACAACTTACTGTACCGGGTACTGGCACAGGTTACAGTTTAATTCATGTTGTAACACACACAACTTACTGTACCGGGTACTGGCACAGGTTACAGTTTAATTCATGTTGTAAGAAACACAACTTACTGTACCGGGTACTGGCACAGGTTACAGTTTAATTCATGTTCTAACACACACAATGTTTCGTTTTTAAAACTGTACCGGGTACTGGCACAGGTTACAGTTTAATTCATGTTGTGAAAGGAATAAAACTTTAACAGCACCTCAGCACATTTTACTCTACAGCTAGTTGGTATATAAAATATACGGCACGTGTGGGTACTGGCACAGGTTATATTTCGAGGAAACAACCCGGCTAAGCCACCCACACCCCACTAAAAACTTACTTATTTCAATGTATATTTCGAGGAAACAACCCGGCTAAGCCACCCACACCCCACTAAAAACTTCACTTGTCAGTGTAGATCCCTCTGCACAATGTCTTGTACACACACACACACACACACACACACACACCTGGATATTGTATTTTGGTACTTGGCATAGTGCGAGGCAACCTAGCTGAGCACTACGGCTACCAAATAGCAACATTCTCCACAGACAGGACCGCACATACCACAGCCTTTGGTATACTTGTTATTCATCACTCATTTTGGACGAGAAATGTCTGGCGAATTCACCGATGGTGATCGATCTTGCGAACCACCACACCACTACCGAGCACTCTTGCATCCCAGTTTTGAGATGGTTAAAAGATCACCAGCGTTAATCGTGGTCGTTGCTTTGAAACTAGCCAAACTTACTACTAAATCCGCAAACACTTGTACGGGTAAAGCTAAATTAATTGTGCTTTTCACACAGATGCCAGCTATTGCATTATGAACAATACTGATATTAACTTCCTCAGTCACAAAAGAAAGACAGAAAGACAAAAGGCCAACCTGTCTTTCAAAATGTATGCTTTATGTTCATGAGCAATAACCCAGTAGAAGTGTTGTAACATGGTAGACAAGGTATAAATAGTTACTTGCAGTAAACACTGTAATTGCAAAAGGCCTGAGATACAAGCCAAATCTGATAACAAACAATCATTCATAAAGCATTTGCAACAAGTTTAACCTGTAAACACAATTAGTGAGTGAATTGACTGTTTAATGACACCCCAGCATGAATAACATGTTTATTGTCAAACGTATAGTTAGTATCATGGTATGTGAAAATAAAATTGGGCCAACAAGCCGACAAGTGTTTCAATTTAAGCCAGAACATACCAAGTTATTCTACTTCAACTTGTCTATAAGTCTTTGTAATATTCCCATATCATTTTTATTTCACTACATTCATGCCTGTACTCGTATTTGCATCTTGTTAAGGATTTAGTTGCGTAACTTTATTATCACTTTGATGAAAGAAAAGAAAGAAAGAAAGAAATGTTTTATTTAACGACACACTCAACACATTTTATTTAGGGTTATATGGCGTCAGACATATGGTTAAGGACCACACAGATTTTGAGAGGAAACCCGCTGTCGCCACTTCATGGGCTACTCTTTCCGAGTAGCAGCAAGGGATCTTTTATTTGCGCTTCCCACAGACAGGATAGCACAAACCATGGCCTTTGTTGAACCAGTTATGGATCACTGGTCGGGGCAAGTGGTTTACACCTACCCATTGAGCCTTGCGGAGCACTCACTCAGGGTTTGGAGTCGGTATCTGGATTAAAAATCCCATGCCTCGACTGGGATCCGAACCCAGTACCTACCAGCCTGTAAACCGATGACCTAACCACGACACCACCAAGGCCGGTACACTTTGATGAAGACAACCGTAAACAGTTAGTTTGGTACAGAAACCAATAACGATGCCATGTATGTACCAGTACATGTCCTTCATCTTGGGTAGATTTTCACTCCACTATCTCCTCACACTTTCTCATGGTGCCTGGAAAAGGCCGACTAGTTAGTGTTATTGACCATACATCATGTCCAAAACTACTGCCCCATAACACAATGAGACGCAGACATGCTTCATTCGCAGTCGTGTTTGAGGTATCAGAATGATCATGATTAACGGTGTGACCTGTGGTGCCGACGCACAAGAAGATCCATCGACGCTCAGTTCAGTTTTCATTTGGGATATCTGTGGTGTAGGTTGACTTTACAGAAAACAGGATGATGTACTCTGCAAGAGAAACGCATCGTGTGCATTTGTACGGGTCAGATATTGAGCAGAAACAACTGGCAACCCTTGTCAAAACACAATAATATGTTATTTAATGCAATTCCATTATGTTAGGTAGAGGACACAAATTCGTTCATGTACACCATCAAATCAATCGGTGACTACATCTGCTAATTCCATCGTTTCAATCAACAAATGTACCACCTAATATAAATACCACAACACCTGAATCCTACAATAATTTATAGAAAATAGGTAGCTATGATATTTGTTGAGGATATAATGGGATACGTCTCTGATTATCCTAGTTCCACATAAAAATGTCCATCTTTTTAGCGGCTTCATGCAAAATACTAACCGATGCACTGGTATTAGTTCAGTTCAAATTACTCGACAGAAAATTAAATTTTAAAAATAAGTCTTGTTACATAACTCACCAGTGTCAGGAATGCTCTATTTGGCATTTTGAACTTTGACCTGGCAAAATTTCGTATTGAACTACCTGTAAGTTGGTTTTGTCGTCAAAGAACATTCATATTGATGGCTGTTGTTTCAGTCTTTAGAATATTATTCTGGCTTCTGGAATATCATTTCCGTTTGCAACCAACTTATTTGCCTCTATCTTTAAAGCCCCACCTACACAGGCTGAGTAACAGGCCGTTAAATTCGTTAGGGTATTAAAATAGCCGAGAAGAAGTATGTTTCCGTCAGTGACTATCAGTATAACCTGATGACGAATGATGTCTTTTATATTGGTATGTTCACTAAGCTACAAAGATGTTCAACGTTGCCATATGGCTAATATTCCATATACGTGTACAAGTTAAACAGGTTACACCATTTCACAGTATATTATATACTACATGCAGGAGACATATATTAATAGTAATATTTTAGTTTAACCCCATCTTGTGATGGAATTAGATAATACTCAACGAGCTACGAGGCACGAGTGAACTGATGTTGTCCTTTCCGAACCTTTGGTGTGGGATGGACAACACCAATTCACTCGTACAAGATAAACGGTATTGCGGAGTAGCGAGTTGAGTATTCTCTTTCACCCATTATCAATCTTTAAAATTTTATGAAAGATTTTTAAACGACACTTATTAAAAACAAGCTTGCAAGTTCAGAATACGAGACAGCGTTGCACAATAGCTGTGACGTACGTATCGCCGATGACGTAAGTGAGTTGTTGGTATGGATATAAAAAAAAAAAAATAGTGATGGTTGTTTGTTATTGCCTAATGTCAAAGCCAGTAGGGAAGCATTGATTATGACGTCAAAACTTATCTAGAGAAAGAAATGTTTTTGCTATTTTTAAAAATTATTATTATGGTTTTTTTATACATATTTATTGTCCCAGATCATATAGCAGTGTCGGGTTTGGGAGCCCCGAATCACTGCTTTACATTTGTATCCATGGTCCAAGTAACAACAAACTGTGTTAAAAATAACAAAAACTATTAGAAACTGATTCAGGGTGAAGTTCAATTCATGCATACAGATGAACATGGACAGTGATTTATAATATGATCCGAGATTTAAACGGGAACAGAGAAAATATCGAATAAGAAGGATGAGAATCAAAAAAGGATTTAGAAGAATAAGAAGAAGAAGAAGAAAAATAAGAAAAATACAAGACAGATATAGATGGCATAAGAAGAAGGAAAGAAGTTGTTTTGAATTAAATAAGACATGAAACTCTGCGATCTCCAAACAAGCCACGCACTAAATCAGTCACAATATATATTGCTACATGTATACATGTACACATTATATTTTCTTAATATTAATTATATCTATATTACTATCACTCACTCATTAAAGAGGTTGAGCCATGGGGACCATTCTTTAATACATTTTTCATAATAGAATATACCTTTCTATTTCAATTTTTTTGTGCAATATGTTTTTAATGGCAGTGATTTCTAAGCATTTTTTCTGTATTTTTGTTCAGTAAATATAGTATTTTATATTAATAATTAGCCAATTAAGAAAGTTATCTTTTTCATTATTTATGAAACCAAACATGATATTATTTTTTATTAAAAGTAATTATATTCTCAGTCTTAGTTAATATCCAGGCTTGTACCGAATCCCATACGTTTTTGGTCTCATTACACTCTACAAATAAATGTGATATGGTTTCAGGATAATTACTACATAAATTGCACATATTCGAATCGACGTAGCGAATCATATGTAAAAATGTATTAGTAGCTAAAATTCTTTGACATAATCTGTATTGGAACCATAATAAAGTTGAATCGTTCACGCATTGGAAAGGTAGCAAATAGTACTGTTCCCAATCACTTGGTGTAAAAATAAATCCTTGATTCGTGTAGGCCTATTTAATTTGTGATTTTGGCGCTACTGATTTGAAGTTTATTATATCGTACATATCTTTACATCCTCGTTGGCTTTTTAACAATAGTTTTAGTTTAAATGGAAGAATGGGTTTATTTATTGTTGTGAAACTGTCATCTTTCAAAGTATCTAACTTTTTAAGGTATGATTTTACTGCTTTTACCAGTGAAACATAGTACAAGAAATTTGTTGTTGTATGATATATATTTATAAATTTACCATAAGACAAAATATCACCTTGTTCATCGAATAGGTCACTTATGAAAATAATGCCTTTGCTGGCATAATTTTTATATATAAATGGTTTTCGATCTATAAGTATTTCACTATTATGCCAGATGTTAGTACATAAAATATCGTTTACACTTTCAGGATTATGTTTATTTTCTATCTTTACCCAACAAAGTAATGTATCTCTCCAAAACGTATTTAGAATTTGGGTGGCTTTTCCCGTAATGAAATAATCTCCATGTATTATGAATTCATTTGTTGATACGTTTGTAACAGATTTAAAGAGATAAACCCACTTTGAATTACTTACAAACAATCTTCGTATCCACGAACTTACATTTAACAATTTGAGTCCTCCTACGTTATAGTCTTGAGTTATTAGTTAACTTTTCAGGTTTATTCTGCCAAATAAATTTTAAAAATAGTGTGTTTAGAGTTTTTAAGAACATTTCTCTTGGGTTCGGTAATGATATTAGAAGATGTGTAATAATTGGTATTATTAATGTTTTAAGAACTGTTATTCTACCTAAGACTGTTAATTTTCTTATAAACCATCTTTTCAATGAATTTTTAATTTCTTGTAGCTTAGGGTTAAAATTAAGTTCATTAATATTTTCCAAGTTGACAGGAAAGTTGATACCAAGTAAACTGAATTGAGTAGAGCCCCATTCTAACTTCCATCGTGTATGGTGATAAACATCTTTAGAAAACCTTTTACCGCCTATCCAGCTAGCTTTTGACTTAGAGTAGTTTTTAGACCTGAAATATGTTCATAATAATCTAATACCGTAAGTGTACTGTACAGGGACTCAAGGGATCCATCTAAAATAAAACTTGTATCATCTGCGTATTGCGATATTAGATATTCCTCACCATCTATATTTATGTCTTTAATAGTTGGATTATTTCTAATAATAATTGCAAGGATTTCGGCACATATTATGAAGATATATGGCGACAACGGGTCGCCCTGCCTGCAGCCCCTTTCTAACAGAATTGGTTCGGATAAGAATCCATTTTGTATTACCCTAGAAAAAGACTTATTATAAAACGTTTTAATCCAGTTTTTAACAGATGATTTAAAATTAAAAATATCAAGTACTTGGTCTACGAATGGCCATGATATAGAATCAAAAGCTTTTTCAAAGTCTATTAATAACCGTAGGCCGGGAATGTTGTGCGTTTCGGTATGCTGCATAATATCATATATTAGTCTTATATTTTCTCCAATGTATCTTCTTTTTATGAAACCAGTTTGGTCTTTATCTATTATTAAATCTAATATTTGTTTTATTCTGTTAGCGATACAACCTGATGCCATTTTGTAAATACAGTTTAATAATGTTAAGGGTCTCCAATTTTTAAGATATTCTTTTGGTTTATTTGCTTTTGGGATACATGTAATTATACCTAACTTTTGGACGTTAGACACATCTTTAACAGAATAACTATAGTTAATAGATCGAGCTATGAAATGACCCAGATCTGTCCAGAAAAATTTAAAGAATTCCGTCGAAAAGCCATCCGAACCTGGGCTTTTTTTTTCATTTTTCATACCTTTTAAATATGTTAATACTTCCGAATATGTTATTTCGCCTTCTAATTTGTTTGCGTCGTCATCACTTAATTTATTGAATTTTAAATTACGTATTTTTTCCATCACGTCATTATCATTTTGCCCAGAGGGTGCAGAGTAAAGTTTTTGATAGAAGCTTTTGGTTTCCTTTAAAATTTCTTCCTGTTCATTAATTTCTACTCCATTATCTAATCGTACTTTTGATATTAGTTTACTATAATAGTTTTGCCTTTGATCTAATATAATTACCTTTCATTTTTTCTTTTCGTAATTCTACTAATTCATTTTGCCTGAATTTCATCTATTTTGCTGTTTTCATTTTCCTCTAGATTTTTAATTTCTGTGCAAAGCTTTCTTTCTAATTCATTCTTAGCTTTCTTTTGAAAAGCAGAAAATGATATCGTTTTACCTCTTATTTCCATAAGTAATGTATCTATAAAGAGTTGATCATTTATTATAAACTGCATCTCATCTGTTGGAATTAGTTGCTATTTTCTTTCTCTAGGGAAAGATCATTTTTCTTTTCCCACTTCTCTCTGCCCATATATGTAATAACTATTTATTTCACAATGTCAAGTGATTTCTTTCGCATCCGCATGAGACATGCTATTGTAACGGCCTGGCGTTAATTTGTTATACTTAATGTGTTGACAAATTAACTGTTGAAGCATCACTCGAGATAATGAATTTTTATGTACCATCTATATGCTTTTTCACCTCTGTCCTTCGAGTCGGTGCAAATTAGCACACAGAGAGTACATACAAATCCATTTAGGTCTCACTACACAGTTGACTTCCGGGTGAGAGTTCATTTATCACGTCCACTATAGTTCCTAATTGTGACACATGTTATGATTCACATATTCAATTCTAGGAATTTGGGAAGAATTAAAACAATATATATGTTTACAGCCGGAGTGAATCGGTTAATGATCCACCTGTTCGGACCGGTACTACAGCCAGATGCGGTCATATAGCAAAAAACTGAAACGAACATGTTCTCAATTTTGGGGTGAAAATAAATTGTTATATAATGTATGTTCGCAATGGTGTATGTTGTTAGTGCCAACGAGAACCCGTTCTATTGGCAATGTTCATTTGAAGTTGGGCAATTTAACAAGGATTCCAATGGCAGATGATATCTGTGTAGTGAGACCTTACCCTTCGTGATGTTTTTACATTTTATAATAAATAATACAAATAAATTACCAGAATATGAACTGTAATGTACATTAACCAAAGGCGGATCTAGAGTGGGGGCCCCAGGGGCCCGCCCCCCCCCCCCCCTAAATTTTGCGATAGTTATAATTTTATTATATACAGTGGAACCTCGTTAGTCCGGACTCCAATAGTCCGGAATCCTCACCTTACGGACGTTTTTTTTGCAAAACGAAACGACCACTCAGTGAAGTTATTCATTAATCCAGATATTCAGCTTCCGGAACCGGACGGTCATAATTCTGAACCAAATGTAAAAAGTAAAAGCAAATTGCTTCATTTGACCGGTCGCCGCTGATTGAACATAAAAGTAATCTGCCAATTAAGGCAATTAACGCTCAAGGAATCGACAGTGATAAAATGGATGCACGGGGTTTCACACCGCAGTTTATTTAACTATTCACCTGTGTTTATTTAGTGTTAGTCGGATAGCAATCTAATTAAAATTAGCTCCAATATTACATGTGGATCTAACACCAGGATAATTCGGAATGTTTTCAAATTATTTTTAAATCACTGGCAAGTAAGTTTTGATTGGTGGAAATGAGCTCCAACTGGCTGGTGTTAGATCCACATGTAATAGTGGAGCTAATTATAATTAGATTGGTCGGATAGAGCACAAGTGTTCACAAATGTTTGTTGTTTTTTAAAATATAATTTCTTTGATCTATGACCAGACTGGCTGTTTTATTTTATGAAAAAAGAAGAATATTTTATTTTTAAAAGTGGGTAACTCTTGATCATACCCTACGGTACCCCGTGACCTCGTTTTGTAACTACGCTCCTAACTTACCTGTATGATTTATTACTGAATATTGTTCATAATTGTTTTGGTGTCCAACTCAAGAGTATTGCCAATCACCCAACATAAAGACAAAGGAAACGTCTTTATATGTTATTGCTATCAAAAAACTGGCTTGCGACTCTTTCACAAGTGGAACATTGCTCATTCAGTTTCACGCCGGTTTTGAGGAAGTTGTATTTCTGTGCTAGGGACGGAGGGATGTATCATGTTGACGTTTATATTATATCAGTAGATATAACAGAAATTAATTATAATTTCGCCATTTAATATGTTTAAAATATAATCTGTAAACGTAGAAACTTTAAACTAATAATGAATGTTGTCACGGGGATTCTATAATTCCCGTAACTGAATAAAACACGATTATCAAAATATCTCTCCTAACTGTATATCTATTAGATCTCTCTGTAACAGGCTGTTAACCCTAGTATGGCTCGTCTCTAGGTATGATCAGAGATACGATCTTATATAAGTATATATTATTATAGCACGTTAGTTCTCTAGAAACACAACAAAAACACAATACACTTTGGAATCTGTATTAATCTACGCTGACAAATGTACAGCCGTAGTAGTAAATTAATAACAGCAATAATAACAACCCAGAACTGATCACTTAATTAGTTAATCTCTAGGTGTCTAGTTACACAATATGCGAATCACTTCACCGTTACACCACACCCACACGTGTGATAATTGAGAAACGCTTACAGGAGAAGTTAATTAATAAAGGAATTACAACACCATTCCTAACTGGTTAATTTTTAATTAACCCTTACTACTCGTTCAGTAACGTGTGATAATTTAGAAACGTTTCTTGGGGAACTTAATTAATAAAGGAATTACAGCTCTATTCCTAACGGGTTAATTTTTAATTAACCCTTAACTACTCTTTCAGTAATCTGTAACACAAAATTAATACTGGTACCTATCACAATAAAGACAATAACCTACAGTTTACCTAGGGTCTTCTAGGATGACTGGCTAAGCTTTATATTACCAAATACTCATATAATGTTAGAACAAAAAGTCTACGATTTACTTCGTCAGATGACCGAAGACACTGTCTAAAGAATATTGGTATAATACAGTATTAAAATATTTAAAGTCACATCAATCACATCAAGGTTATACACAGAGCAGAAATGATATTTACCAAGTCCTAACGGACTACGTTCCCAGGAAGCTTCCTAATTCGTTCTCCTAGATATCTCTAAATCCTAGCTATTTATTCCAAAATCAGAATTGGCCTGGGGGTACAAGGCGGTACCTCTCCCTATCATCTGATATTCCAACTCTACTCGCATCGGTATATTTCTCTCTGATCGTCAGACTTACTGACGCCAGTCGTCGCCATCACGGTTGTAAAAACCGCACTCGCAGAGGTATTACGTAACTACTCGCCACATGGCCTCCGCAGCTGGACTAAGGGTGTGTATTAGGCGTACCGATCGAGGACGGTCGCGCAGAAGTCTTACGTAACAAGTTGCCCATCTGGGCTACGGGCAATAAACTGCACACGGCCCTCTAACACAATTAAAATCGCCACAGGCGAAACAAATTTAAGAGAATGTACCGTCACAAATGTATATAACTGAGAAACAATATATGCATTCCTTAACAACGTACCCACTTCGTGGAAATGAACTCAACCACGTGGCCTAGATTTACAACATTAACTGGTACGACAAAACACGACTAATAAAATTTAAAACTTGTCGCTAGTAATCAAACATTTAGTATCAACAATGCAACATGTCTTAAACAGTATTTCATTTTATTTAATCGCATTTTCTAACTTTAAGACAAGCACCTGGCAGTACACTACTGAATAGTAGACTGGCCTCACGGACATGCAAATAGCGCTTATTCACACCACGAGGCGGATCAACAGAACAAAACTGGTTGAAGAAATGTTTGGTTCTAAAAATCAAATGTGTCGTTTTTATTTTGTTTGTGAATCAAGGGAGGTTACTCATCACGTACATTTCAGTAATCCGGAAATTCGTTAATCCGGACGTTTTTTTTAATAACCGGACTAACGAGGTTCCACTGTATATTAATTTTCATTTCTTTTTTACGACCCCCCCCTCCAAACCTCCCCCAAAGTTCCCTTTGACATTCCATCTCATGTCACTGGGTCCCCCTAAATGGATTTTCTGGATCCGCCACTGTTAACAAAAATATTATGTTGTAATAACAATACTTTTGGGTGTTAATTGTAACGGGCTAGCGCTAAAGCGTCATTTAGAGTTATCTCCCTGTATATATTCCCGGGGATTAGTTCAGGCAAGCTTTGTAACCACGAAGTAAGTCTTGTTTTTATGTTTGTTGTTCGTAGTTTTTGTCAGCCTACACACTCACATATTGTTATGTATTAATAGTCACTTTCCCCACAAACGAAAATAACGTTTGTCTCTTATTGTGGTGGATGATATGAGCGCACGGTTGATCGGGGTGGGTGTGGTGGGAGTTCATTGCATGCTTTGACTTAGCCCGAGTACTCTGACTGTAAGAGAGCTAGACGGACATTTGGACATAAACACGCTCTCATTACAGCGTGTTTATGTCCAAATGTCCGTCTAGCTCTCTTACAGTCAGAGTACTCGGGCTAGCTTTGACTTTGGTCCTGGGGAAAAACGCATCATTTTGAGTCCGATGATTAACATTTGTGTGGTTGACGGATTTAGTGGCTAGGAGGCGAACCGGTACAGGGTCGCACTGGCCTAAACTGTTACTCATGGGGTTGTTGGCTGGGGATGTCGGTATCGGGGCATGTGAAATAGAATCGGGACACAGCAGCGTGGGGAGTAACCCGGAGTTCCAGTGGTCGTAAGCAACCGGTTTTAAAAAGTACGAATGATTAAAAGCCGTTTATATATATATATATATATATATATATATATATATATATATATAGAGAGAGAGAGAGAGAGAGAGAGAGAGAGAGAGAGAGAGAGAGAGAGAGAGAGACAGAGAGAGAGGCCTATAGTATATGCATTTATTTATTTACTAACCGCGTGCTCAAATAAACATTAACCTGGCTAGTACGAGTATCCTGCCTGTGGGATGCTGGAAATAAAAGATTCATTGCTGCTAATAGAAAAAAGTAGCCCATTGTGTGGCGGCAGCGGGTTTCCTCTCATTATCTGTTTGGTTCTTAGCCTATATAACCGTAATTAAAATGTGTTGAGTGCATCGTTAAATAAAACATTCCTTTCCTCCTTTCATATGTAAACACTAGATTTTCGGAGTACTTCAAATTTCGGGTGAAAGATGCGCACCCCAGCACCCTCCCCTTGGATCCGCGCTTGAGCGGCTAACCCCGAAACATGTTTAGTGTATTAAGTCAGTTATACGAGTTCGGCTTAATTTAAAAAGAAAAGCAAAAGTGCTTTGGCTATAACAACAATGCTCTGTATTTATTAGCGATTTGCAAAAATAGTGGCCAGTTTATACTACTCATAACAAGTTACGGGTCAAAAGCGTTTTGAAGCATGGCAATGTATTCTATTTTGACAATGGAACAAAACTTTCACACCGCTTTGTCTCGTGCACATCATCTTCATTAACTAAGCATCTGGATATGAATTTTATTTTGAAAATGTCAGATCAAAATACTATACAAAGTATAATCAAAATGATTGCAACACACGAGCAACACGTTGTCCTTACTCTGTGACTTCGTTTATGTATAGTACGTGTGCAGTCGGCATAGTCCTAGAAAAGTTTTGGCATTCAAATGTTATCAGTTGTTTTAAACGTAATAGATAAGGGCTATTGCGTAAATTCAATATGGTCTTTCTCAAAGCTACCTGGTTGTAGTCGGAGTGTTAATGGCAGACCCTGGCAAAGGTCCATGCGACCAATTCCATTCGCCTTCGTTATGGTAGGCTGGCACCATCGTGAGGCCGTGAAGACCGACACATTATAAACACGGTATTAGATCAACGCACTGTCACTGCCAGGCATCTCGAGAACCAACCAAGAGTTGCAACATGTACCCAGGTCTCAGACCAGATAATCCGGAATCGTCTACGAGCCAACTACATTCGATCTCGTCACCATGCAGTTACCAGCTGTTCTCCCACGTCATAGAGCAGCACGTCAAGGCTTGCGGACACGTCACTGACGCTCGACACACGATAGATGGTGGAGGGTATTTATTACAGACGAGTCCAAGGCTCGTGCTTAAAAAACCTTTAGAGTTCACTCAATCTAATGACGTCACACATACAATTTGTATGGCGTTTTCATGGTATTAATGTCTCAGACTCTATTAGTCTCGAGTCTAGACTCGATAACTTCTATAAGGACCAAGCCTGGATTGTCCTGCCATCCAACGACGCCAGAATCCGTGTCTTATCGTCGTCCAGGAAAGATTTGAAGATGTCAACGTGAGACAGCGTCACAAATACGGCGGTGGTACATTGATGGTATAGGGCGCGATTTCTGTGCACTACATGAATCCTTTGTACATCGTCCATGCATACTTGGCGGGTATTAGGCAAATGGGCGATATTTTGCAGCCTTTGTTCCGTACCGTTTTCGCTAAGTTGGTACATGCTAATTTGCACGTGCCAGGGTTGTAACATATTTCCTAATACAAAATGGTGTCGAACGTATGGTTTGGGCTGTAACCGCATCAGATTTGTCACCTATTGGACGAGTTGAACCATCGATTGAGAAACAACCATAGGCAACCTGTTCAAGGACAATTCCTGCAGGCAGAGTGACAGGACATATCCCAACAGATCTTTCAACGTCTGGTCAACAACATGCGATGCGACAACGCTGTGTTGATTTGCTACACACATTTGACCAAACATTATTCCCATGAATTTTGTTCTCAGAAACATGCTGTATGGAAGAACTAACAGACATTAAATTATATTACCCTTACCCGTCAACAGTAAAGAATGTAGTCTGCTCGTGGAGTTTGAAAGTATACGTTCTTCATTCGTCTCTCTCTCTCTCTCTCTCTCTCTCTCTCTCTCTCTCTCTCTCTCTCTCTCTCTCTCTCTCTCTCTCTCTCTCTCTCTCTCTCTCTCTCTCTCTCTGTCAGTAGTATTAATAATAATAGAAGAGAAATGAATAATGGAATGCTCTGTGATCGACACGTATCTCGCTGCACGTGAGAGCTGTTTCATTTTGAGCATATTTTATTTACACACGCTATCACGTAAACTGATTCCGTTAATGGACAAGTTCAGAGTTTGCCAGATGCTGCAATACATACATAAATAACGCATAGAAAGTCAACACGGAAGAGAGCACGCGCTAAAGAAGTAAACGCACGGCGCGCACATAACGCGGTCTCGGTGTTTACGACCCTAACACATGCCATATTTAATAGTTAATGCAGAGGATCATTCGGCCTTCTGATCAACGTAGAATTATGCATCAAGATAAGTCTCGGGCGGGAGGCAGCGTGCAAGTCTTAACAGTTATTGTCCAAACCCATGCAGAGAAAAGTAGCAATGTCATCCCAAAGGGGACTCCGCAAACTACTCTTTACTCTAGCGTGGTATCATGTTTTTTTCTCACTAAAAGCCTGCATACATTGAAATATTTGATTTAACGCTCATGCTGTCACTTGGGAGGGGTGTAGGTGGGCAGGCGTGAGTGGAACTAAAATGCTCAACTTATAAATATTGTAATTTAACTTAAATGATTTCTTGGTTTTCTGTGTAGTCTAGTTCTAGGTTGGGCGGTATTTGCAAAACAAAATATTAGGTAATTGTCTAATCCGAGGTTAATTGCAGTTTGTGTCGTCCCTCTCTCTGTGTGATTTACCATAGCTTAACACACAATACCCAATGTATTTTTCGTGCTGGGGTATCGTTAAACATTCATTCATTCACTCTCTGTGTGTGTGTCTCACTCTAACTCTCTTTTCACTATATTATCTCTATCTGTCTCTCTCTGTCTTTCTTTCTGTTTGTCTAGCTTCCTCTCTCCTCCCCTCTCTCTCTCTCTCTCTCTCTCTCTCTCTCTCTCTCTCTCTCTCTCTCTCTCTCTCTCTCTCTCTCTCTCTCTCTCTCTCTCTCTCTCTCTCTCTCAAAGAAACGAACGTTAGTTATGTTATTACATTTCGTGACGACTGGTATATCTCCTAATCGATCATACGTAATGACATCCTTAATATTCGCTTCAGCGGCAGAACTCAGCTGACCAACTCGGAGCTAACTAAATGAAATGTCTCCCATAGAGAGTAATTGGACCCCAGATTTCTGAGTCGTACTCTTTAAGTAACAAACACGCACTGCAGTCGGAATCCGAGGACGATAATTACCATGATACCGGCTAGTCGATCGTAAAATAGGATAATAAGAGACACGAGATACCTAATATAGCCACGGTTATTTAATAACCACGGTAGAATACTGATCATATATATACTGATCATATATATACTGATTTTAACGATGTATATATATATATATATATATATATATATATATATATATATATATATATATATATATATATATATATATATATATATACATACATACATGTATATATATTATATTTCTCGTTGATTCATGAATACAGGAGCGAATCTATGGTTTGGCCAATAGCGCGGTGCCGGTAGCATGTTAAATGGTAGTTTAAATGGCACTGCTGTCACGGAATACCCAGTCCTATTTCATCAGAATAGTTAAAATAAAATAAAACAGGACCACTCCCCACATCCCTCCTCCCCCCCCCCCCAAAAAAAAGAAGTTTATTCAGAAGTTAAAAAAACAACACACACTATAAAAAACACCCCCACGAACCCCCCCCCCAAAAAAAAAAAAAACAAAAAAAAAACAACAACAACAAACAAACAAAACCCAAAGAATTAAAACAAACAAAACATCAGCATCATCTTCACGACGCTGACGTCATCATCATCGTCGTCAGGTGTAGTATTTGCATTTTGCATTAAACTGTTTTCCTAATTAGGTGACATCTATGGAAAATTCAAATCCGTAACAGCTTTTCTCTTTTTTCTCTACCCTTTTCTCTGAATCTCTTTTCCTAACAGTAAATGCACTTCGCCTTTAATTAATTACGTTTACGTAGACACGGATAGATGTACTGTTCGCAATGAGAGGTAACTTCGGATCAATCATGCTGGTAAATCGCCAATTTTCCTTTCGGCTCCAGGATTGAATTGCCCGACTCGAGTACTGACTAAATGGAGTGTCACTCTGGGAGCAGTAACTCATTCTGAGATCCCCAGGACATTGTCTAGCTTGAGCAAATATTTTACACAAGTTTCCCAGAAAAAATGGGTTAGGTTTAGACTAAGGGTTAAGAAAATCATACATTAATGATAAGAGTAATTAATTTCGTCAAAAGGTTAAGTTAAACAAATAAAATCTGCAAAAATATTTGGGTATGGTGCCATACCCATTTTATTCTCTAGCATAAACCCTGACCTAGAGCACATTGATTAATTAATCATTGGCTATTCGATTTCAAACATTTGATAATTCTGGAAAGAGGTATTATTTTTATTATTTAATGACGCACTCAACACACTTTATTGACGGTTATATGGCGTCAGACATACGATTAAGGACCACACAGACATTGAGAGAGCAAACCCACTGCCGGCACTTCATGGGCTACTCTTTCGATTAGCAGCAAGGGATATTTTATATGCACCACCCCATAGATAGAGTAGTACATATCACGGCCTTTGATATGCCAGTCGTAGTGCTCTGGCTGGAACGAGAAATAGCCCAATGGGCCCACCGACGGGGATGGATCCCTGGCCGACCGCGCATCGATCGAGCGCTTTACCACTGGGCTACGTCCCGCCCCCCGGAAAGAGAGAAAGAATCTCTGTACATGTTTCACCAACACTTCTGTCAAATATTTTAAGTACCGCTAGTGAAAACAAGTTGTCCAATGCTGCATTTAAGTCTATTTTGTAAATATGAATAAGCTGTCCCCACCCCTGCCCCCAATATCGGCGTTTTTAAATCTCTTTAGGAAACATTTACAATTATTACTACATGTGTATTACTAAAATTGTATTAAGTAAAGTAGGGCTAGTGAATTTTTAATCATGGCTAGTAAATTTTGTAAACACTGATCCCATGGCTAGTGGATTTTGTAAACACTGATCCCATGGCTAATGGATTTTGTAAACACTGATCCCATGGCTAGTGGATTTTGTAAACACTGATCCCATGGCTAGTGGATTTTGTAAACACTGATCCCATGGCTAGTGGATTTTGTAAACACTGATCCCATGGCTAGTGGATTTTGTAAACACTGATCCCATGGCTAATGGATTTTGTAAACACTGATCCCAAGGCTAGTGGATTTTGTAAACACTGATCCCATGGCTAGTGGATTTTGTAAACACTGATCCCATGGCTAGTGGATTTTGTAAACACTGATCCCATGGCTAGTGGATTTTGTAAACACTGATCCCAAGGCTAGTGGATTTTGTAAACACTGATCCCATGGCTAGTGGATTTTGTAAACACTGATCCCATGGCTAGTGGATTTTGTAAACACTGATCCCATGGCTAGTGGATTTTGTAAACACTGATCCCATGGCTAGTGGATTTTGTAAACATTCTAAAAGCCTTGGCACTTAAAGTGTGTTTGTTCCACAACACCACTAGAGCAGGTTGATTAATTAATCATCAACTATTGGATACAAATTGGTGAATGTAACATGGTCATTAGTACATGATAATGTTTTATCTAAGTACCGGAAAGAGAATAGGGTTTCTTTATCGGCCGTTGAAGAAATAAATCAATTAAGATATATTTAAATGTCTGTTGTAAAAATCCATTATTGGGTTTTACTGTAGATTGCTATATTTCCTGATAAAGCCGTTATCGATTTCACTATAGTTTCCTATATTCCTGGATAAATCCATTATTGATTTCACTCTAGTTTACTATATTCCTGGATAAATGCATTATCGACTTGACTCTAGTTCGCTATATTCCTGGATAAATCCATTATCGATTTCACTCTAGATTACTATATTCCTTAATAAATCCATTATCGACTTGAGTTTCCTACATTCCTGGATAAATCCCTTGTCGAGTTCTCTCTAATTTACTATATTCCTGGATAAATCCATTATCAATTTGACCCTTTAAGGCTTTAAATCTTTCACCAAATGCTAGTTTGAAATAGCCAATTAAAATATACGAAATTAAAATTCTTGAAAGAAATAGTGACATTGAGTTCGAAATTCTTCTGTAAAAACATGCGCAGACACAAAGTTAATAATCTTTGAACAATAGATCTACCAACAAAACTTGATTATTGATTATTTCTATTATTACTCAATTTAATTTAATTTATTATTTAATTTAATTTATTTTATTTATGATTATTATAATTTAATTTAATTTAATTTAATTTTTATTACTTCTTTTCTCTTCTTTTTTTTGGGGATGGGGGAAGGGGGGTGGATGGGGAAGCGAATTAGTAATAAAATATATTCGCCAAATTCAGTTAAATCAGCATTTACCGAGTTGGTGAAGACCACGGAGAATCCCATTAAGCCTCTATAAAAGGAATCCTAGATTGTCATGCCCCGTTTTCTTAAATTGACAATATATTTTTTTGCTGAATGTGCGGTATTTTCAATGCCCTGAAAGTATAAAATAAAATGTCAGCCCCCCCCACACACTCATTTGGACACCCCCCCCCCAAAAAAAAAAAAAAAAATCAAAAAAAAAAATGTTCAGTTAAATTTATAAACCAATATGGTTTGACCAAGACTGATTCAGCCAAAAATCAATCCGTTCTCGTTTTGTATGCTTTTATATGACCACAGAATAAATCAATACTTTGACTGTAATCTAGATTAATAAAGCCACGAATAAATCAATTATCGATTATCGATTTTTCTATACATTGATCTGACTACCGATATCATATTTAGTATTTAAAGACACGAATAAACCCATTGTTGATTTGATATGGCAACAATAAACCCATTATGTAGATGGATTAACCACGAATAAATCCGTTATCGATTAGTCTCTAGATTGATACGACCTCTGTTAAATCCATCGCTGGTTTGACTCTGGATTAATATGCTGCTGATAAATCGGCTATACTCTATTAATGACGTCGACGGACGAAACAAGGCATTGATAAAGTTAAGGCTGCTATTCATGCCAGGCCTGTCATTTACTAGATCAATGGCTCCCAGTGGTCGATGGGAAATGATATCGCGCACGACATATTAATTATACGCTTCTTAGCAAAAGATATTTAATGGGGAAATATGTGTGTGTATTTGTGTGTCTGTGTGCGCCCGCGTGTGTGCCTCATTTTATACCATATGTCGTAGCTTTTGGCCACCGAAAGGTAATCAGACTGCCCATTTTAATACGTAAGATACACTACTGAGTGACGAATAAAATATCAAATACAGTGGTATGTGCTTTCCTGTCTAGAAAGTAGTGCAAACAGGATACCTTTGTTCTGCCCATCCAAAGATTTAGCGGAAACGAATTTCTTCTCTAACCTGTTACTCCTCTATCACCATGTATACATGTTCAATCTGATTAAAATTAGCTCTACTGGTATATACCAGTAGATCTAACAGCATTGCGCGGACTCCCATGTCCAGGTGACATTTCATCTATAAATAACAATTTAAATATCGACCAATTACACTTCTCCTTTTGTAGCGTTATTCGAGGGCATACACATTCTAAAAATATCGGGTGAGACTATTTATGCAATAGGCGAACTTGTTGGTCTATTTCAACATTGAAAAAAACAGGGGGGAAAGTGTAGTAATAAACACTGGATTGTATACTAGTATAAACAGATTTTATGGCTATACCATCACGAATTTTATATAAAATTTTATATTTCGTATACCCTCGGCATAATCCCGAATGTTTTCAAATTCTTTTCAGATCACTGGCATAAAAGGTCAACTGGACATGAGCTCCAACGGGCTGTTGTTAGATCCACATGTAATAGTGGAGCTAATTTTAATTAGATTGTATACATGTTATATGGGTCATTCTTTAGTAAAAGGGACAATTCATTGTCAGAAACTGATAAAAAATAAATGCTCTTTAATTTAAAAAAAAAAAAAAAAAAAAAAAGGAAAGCAAATTATTATTATTATTATTTTAATTTTTTGCGGGAATCTTGGGAACTGAGTTTAATCCATATTTAATTTGAATACAATTTTATTTTAATGTGGACACAAAATGTCAACTCCATCACACTGTTATAACTGTTATATAACGCATTTAATCATGCATACATTGTCAACATTTTCAATTCGTATTGAATCAGTACTGATATTAGTTACAGTCGTTTACGTGTATAAGGTCCAGGCGAGTAATTTGCATTCCATAGGGAAAATCTCGATTAAAGCTAGCACATATTGACAAAACACAGTTTGAATAGTGCACGTTGAACAATCACTGAAAGTGTAATGATATACAAATACTAGTTCAGGCTGAGCTAAAAACAGCTTCTGTTCAACTACTAGTGGGAGGCGTGCTGTTACCATATGTTTAGCTAGACGACCAAACACGATTGTTTCAAATTTGTTTTGTTTAACGACACCACTAGAGCACGTTGATTATTAATCATCACCTATTGGATGTCAAACATTTGGTCATTTTGACCTTTAGTCTTAGAGAGGAAACCCGCTACATTTTTTCATTAGTAGCAAGGGATTTTTTATATGCACCATCCCGTGCTTGTATACCGATAAAGAAGCAAGGATTTTTTTATAATTAATTTTCCCCACGTACAGGACAATATATACCATGTCCTTTGATGTACTAGTCGTAAGACACTGGCTGTACTGGGCGAAAACCACCGACGGCGTTCGATCCTACGACCCATCGCTCTCCCAACAAGCGACCGATCACTAACGTTTGGGTTATTCCACAGTAAAATGGCGTTCTCCCAGCGAGTGGTATGTGTTATCCTGTCCGTGGGATGGTGCATATAAAGATCCCTTGTTGCTAATCGAAATATCTGTGTGGTCTTTAACCATATGTCCGACGCCAAATAACCGTAAATAAAATGTGTTGAGTGCGTCGTTAAATAAAATATTTGCTTTCATTTTTCTTTCCTTCTAAAGACGCACACACGGACATGTTCGACTTGGCCGCTAACCCTAGGAATGACACGCCTGTGTTGCAAGGCGTATTAAGCCTTCGCTTTGTTTTTTTTTGTTATTTAGAGAATAACTAACGAGCTACGAGGAATTACGGATTATCTGTCCCGAGTGAATTAATGTTTTGCAGCATTAATTCACGAGGAACAGATAATCCGTAATTCCTCGTAGTGATTGATTATTCTCTTTATTACCCATTGTCAATCTTTAACGATTTTAAAAGTATATTTACGTTCTCGCTGCTGTAACAACTAACAAGCTCTACCAGCCATAACAATATATTCATACGCGCCGTTACCGGTGCACACCCAACAGTATCCACAAAAGAATAGTTCCAAAAAACCCCAGTCAAAATAATAAAATAAAAACATTTTTAAACATTTGTACATATATTTTGTTTATTAATTTTTGACTACAATATAGTAGTAGTCTTGACCTACAATATAGTAGTAGTCTTGAATGGAATCATGAATGAACAAAAAGTAGTCCCGGCAGTATGTAATTGCCAATCAAATCTTGTCTTTTTAAAGCCAGCCAATCAGTGACTGTCGAAGCAATCTGCACACTGTGCAGAGATCGAAAAAATATTACCCCGTATATTTGAGCCCATATGGGTAATAATATAAAATAATGCTTGTAAAATAATTTCTGATAATAAATATTTCAGTTTGGGAATTAGCGCAAATTCTCTCCTAACATAAGCCCCCCCCCCCCCCCCCCCCAATAACAGTAAACCATACACAACAAGCTAACATAAACAGTAAAAAATATGAGTATTATGATGATTATGACGACGACGATGATGATAAGATAAGGAAATGAAATTGTGGTTGGGCCAATGGGCTATTTTTTATCTTCTTCTGTCTGTCCTGTTTTTTTTAACGACACCACTAGAGCACATTGATTAATTAATCATCGGCAACTGGATGTCAAACATTTGGTAATTCTGACATACGTAATCATCAGTGGGATCGGTTTTTATGTACCTTCCCACACACAGGATAGCACATACCACGGCCTTTTGATCAGTTGTGGTGCATTGGTTGAAACACAATCAGTTGAACGGATCCAACGAGGTGGTTCGATCTTGCGATGCTAGCACCTCCTTTTAACAGCTTTTAATCTACATTTCCTCTTGATTGTAAATATGGTTTTGCAGACGAGTTTGACAAAGACAAAATACACGATCTAGGTTCTACGTGTTCAAAATGAAAATGGCAGACCTATGTTCAGCCAGCGAATTTTCGCTAAACTTTTAAACTATTTTAACTACTTTCCCAATATAAGTGATCAATCGGTTTAACGTGTAGCGTAAAACGCAGTCTAGCAGACGTTAGCGACAAACGGCCGGCGGAACTGATCATGGATCAATAGCCGTTTGAAAAGCTTTACACATCGCTAAGTAACAAAAAAGAGTTTCATTACATCGATAAGCGAAATTCAATTACCAAGTGCCATCTTTTAATTATTCATAAATTTTACTCATCCATGCGGAATTGATTAATAGCTCAGTAGCGAATCACCCAAAGACAAAACCGGGATTCGATTAAAATCATGGAATGCGCTGTGACCTCTTCTGACGACGAGTTCTATCTTGTCGTAACCGTAGCTTGTTCCAAGGAACTGGATTTAGTTCTTGTGGTGGTATAGTAAATGAATGAATGAATGAATGAATTAATTAATTAATGTTTAACGACACCCCAGGACGAAAACTGTATCGACTATTAGATGTGAAATTAAGGTAAATGCAAATGAAGTGATGATCAACATGTGATGTGATAGTAAAGGAAAACAGTACTTGTTTAAAGACCTCAGAGAGAGAGAGAGACACTGAGAGAGACAGAGAGAGAGAGAGAGAGAGAGAGAGAGAGAGAGAGAGAGAGAGAGAGAGGGGGGGGGAGGAGAGAGAGAGAGAGAGAGAGAGGGGGGGGGGGGGGGGGGTGGGGGGGGGGGGCAATACATCGTACATCCTAATCAAAAAGTATTTTTACTTGAAGTGACCGAGTGTACTTTTCCCATCTGACATGACCGCATACGGTGGATTCTTATATTCCCTGGATGCTTATATTTTATTTAGAGTCTTTTGCGAAATGTTTAACGACCTTGTGGTATTGTTCATGCAGAGGACATTATTGAACTTGTTATTGTTTGAATGTCAAGCAGATTTTAAACTATTGTTCTGACTGTTGTGACGTTACTAGGTTATTTAGACATGTTTGAAGTTTGTAAACATCGATCAGGTCATCTGTGTGTTTCTGATAGAGAGAGAGAGAGAGAGAGAGAGAGAGAGAGAGAGAGAGAGAGAGAGAGAGAGAGAGAGAGAGAGAGGGGGGGGGGGAATAAAATAAAATATATATTTACTCTGTTTGTAAAATAATTCTGGTGGCTTGTAAATGCAGCGACTGGCCTTGTTCAGTGCTATCACGATTGATTGTATTGTGAGTATAACCATACTTAATGTTTGTAAGTAAAAGACAACTTATGAATAATAAATACATTATCACTTGCCAAACCATCATAACGAATATATAAACTCGTCCCATGGGAACAGTCGTATTTATAACGCTCACACTCTATAAATATTTGCCGGGTTTGTGGAGTCAAGTGAATCAGTTGTGTGATACTCTATGCGGTGACTTTAGTGTAAATACATATACATATACTCTTCATAAAAAATAGGGGAACTCTAATAAGAATTTACAATTGCCAAAATTGTAAGGTATATTAGCTATTGGGAATGGTTATATGATAATAGTGAATTAATTGGGCAAACATTACAACGGTAGTTCAGTATTACAGTAGGCTTTATGACCACCAAAGATCTTGAAGGACGATTGGGGTCAGAAGTGAAATTTGAAAGTTGACGTGGGTTTTTTTTATCAGTAAATCGAACAATAAAAATGACTAAAAACAAAACAAAACTGTATGATCAACAGAATGAAAAAGATTGACAGAAATAATGTTCCACAGTGATTAATGAATCTTCCTGGAAATTGTCAAAATCGAGAATGACACCCCACGCACGTGTACGGGGCAACTGCGTGATGCATGTGCAAACTATGGAATGTGTTTCGGTGTGTTGATAAACAGACCTGAACGTTCTTGACTAGAATGTCTGTGGTCAAAACGTATAATCGGTCTAATAGTTGATATTAACATTAATATTTCAGGTTCCCCTACTGTTTTTGAAGAGTATATAATATTATACATAATAATAGGTTTATTAGCTGAACATTGACAGGCATTTGAAGGGTGAGGGGACCAATGAGTTTCATATTTATTAAACATAAAAAAACTACAAAAAACACAAAAAATACCCACAAAAAGAAAGAAAGAACCCCCAAAAATAGTAACAACACCAACCCCCCAAAAAACAACAACAAAACAACATCAACAAACAAAAACAACCCCAGTCCCCCAAATCCCCCCAAACAACCCACTCAAAGAGCCTCCCAAACTAACAAAAAACAACAACACCCCCCAAAAAAACAACCCCCCCAAAAAAAAACCCCCACATATAACCCAATCAACAACACCCTCCAAAAAAAAATCTAGGGAAAGCTGTTCATCTGTAATCATGCATTGAAAAAATGGACACTGAATTCTGCCGATAATTACATTATATAAATATTAAATGGTAATTATAAAATGCCTTCTCTAGGGATTACGAATCATGATACTGTGACGTCATACAGTAACTGTTAGACAAGGAACAGTTTAAAAATTCCTGCAATCACTATATATAGTTAGTATGGGGTGGTAAATTCCAAAGTCAAAATTTGAAGACGTCCATTTAGGAAATGATTAACTATCAATACAAGCATTTTGACACCAAACCTAATGATGTTTATCTTAAATAACCCCCACCCCACCCCTTGAAATACAAAATTAACACCAAAAATGCGTTTTCTGGCTATATCGACGTTTGTATGCCCTGATTAATAATGAATAAATACTTTCATTTGGAATACTTTGTTAACATTTTTATTTAAAGTTGGAAACATTCAGTTACAGTTGCATGGAAAGGACTTATGAAGATGCCAGCTTGTCAAGGCTTTGCTGGAATTTCTCATATGCCAGTGTAGTTCGGTCGCTCCTCCTTCCCAGGTGGGACATGAGGGCATCTCCAAACTCCTGCGCAGTCTTCCTCCTCCTCTTCCCACTGGGCAGTGTTATCTGGATTCGGAAGATACGATCGACTTTAGGCAGAAGCGTGGTACTCTCTCTGGCAAACTGAACCTCCAGCATCATCCTCTACTTCTTTGCGTTGTCACCCCGGGTTGGATCCGCGAAGAACTTCTCGACTTCCACACTGTCTGTGAAGGGGTCACCACTGGACTTCTCCTTTGTGTGTTTACTCCAGTTGAGTCCGACATCCCGTTTAGCTTGGGCTGCTGCTCTGAAACTTCTGAATTAGGATTCTTCCGTTGCCAAATTAATGTTATATTTGTAAATATTGATACTGTCTCCACGACGACGATGATTTTGAACAATTATCTGTTTCACCTTCATTAATTGACATTGCCCTTAAGAAAGAAATCAGTTTTCAGAATATTGATAAAGTTTTAGTTCTAATTCCGTCTGTATAGTGAACGCTTCACTGAAAAATGTCTTCTTTTTCTCGCCTCATTTGTTGTTTTGTTATCCGTTTTACCTTCACTAATTAGCATTGATCTCTCTGAAGAAAGAACACAAAGGATATCCGAATATTGATAATAGAAAAGTAGCCTACTGGTTCTGTCCGAATAGTTTCGACGGTTGAATGAAAACATGTCCTCTCTCTCACCTCATTGTTGCATTGTTATGGCGAATCAATGAGTTATTTAGGACCTGTATTTAATGATTGTTATTTATAATATATATATTTGATGTCTTGTATTAAGTTACCGTTATTAACTATGTATTCCAAATCGGCTTAACATTCTAAAAATCGACTTACTTTAGCAGTTAATATTCTCGTTCAACCAGTCATCCACAACCTGTTGTAAACAAATGTACTTATAGAAAACTACACGCAAATACCTTCCGCGGAAATTTTATCTTGTGAGATTTTCTTTCCCAAACATATTCTACAATCGGTTTATGCAACAATTTGGTTTCATGTCTTTTCCTGTCGAAGCGAAAAATACACGCAAACTGTTCCAAACTGCTAACTGTCCCGTTGCTTTCCAATTCCAGTTGATGTATGTCTTGTCTTTCGGACTAAAAGTACAGACAAAAGACAACCTGCTATTAAGTGAAAAACGTAGCTTATACTAGTGTGTTTGTTTTCTTACACTTATAACCATGTGTGACAATGGATAATTAATTGTTTTAAGTAAAATATACCTTTGTTTTTCAGTAACACGCTCTTGGACTAATTCTATTTTTATGAAACTATCTGTGTCCAAAGTTGTGTAAAATGTGAGAGCCAAGTCAAAGAAAAATTCAAAGACATTTGCACACGTGATGTTGTCTTTATAATTTCGGTTCCAGACTGACATTTTATTTTATACTATGTATAATGAACTGCTGTTGCATGAGTAGTGGAATTAAAGGGACATTCCTGAGTTTGCTGCATTGTAAGATGTTTCCGACTAATAAAATATTTCTTCGATTAAACTTACATATTAAATATATTTTCTTGTTTAGGATATCATTGTCTGTTTATTCAATGTGTTTCTGGTCATCTTAATATTTGTAAGAAGCCCAAACTGGATTTTGTCTTCTAATAATTTCCCACCACCTCAGTGTGAGCACTGTCAGTGTCTTCTGACTGTGCGACACATTTTGGTGGAGTGTAAGCATTTCACAGCAACTCGAAAAGACATATTTGGACAAAGAAATGTGATGGAATCATTTCGATTCCATCCAGAATTTTTATTGCAGTTTTTACTTTTATTCTAAATTTTAATTTTATATATCTGTGATATTTGTATTTTTTGCACAGTTCTTTACACTGTGTTTTTATTTGACTCTTGAATTTTTATATTCATATTGATCAACAAATTTGTTTTGCTTTTACCATAGTGTAACACCCAATAGCCGATGTATTTTTCGTGCTGGGGTGTCGTTAAACATTCATTCATTCATTCATTCTAATAATTTCGTACGTATTTCTTGGAAATAAAATTAAATTGAACCTAGTACAAATATTAGAACGATCGGAAACTCATTTAATATACAGCCACTAATATTCTATGCAAAAAAAATATATTTGATATGTAATTACAATCGTTAAAAAGTCTCTGTTAGTCGATAACATCTTAAAAATTGCAGCAAACTCAGGAATGTCCCTTTAAAATAACGGCTCATTTGCACATGATGCATATCGAAATTGTTTTATGGGTGTTGGAACTCCTACTGCAGTTCCTTTGTATGTATGTGGTGACGTTTATATACTGAGAGGTATAAATAACGCAATGTAGTGGGATAATATTTGGCTTCCCAATGACCATTTTTTTCGGGGACCAAAGATTGAGGATGGATTTCAAGTCTTTGGGACCTTTAATATTTTTTATCCCCCATGTACTTCGCGAAAGTTTCGGCTAACTCCACCAAAGGGCCAAATCAACCATGGGCGCCAGCTGCCATATTGGAAATTGAATATATCCATATCTCACTTACTATACTCAGTTACAATCGCGAATAACGTGCCTATTCCCATTACAAAGAGGATGCCTAATCTTCTGGTGGGGTTATTGTTGTAATTTGAAGGCATCTTGACATTGAAATGCAAGATGACCGTTGTTCACCACATTGATAATTAGAAAACGTCAGAGCACTTGAAATATTGGGGTTAGATCATACGTGAATAGTGTTTTTGTACTGAAAAGTGAATACACAATCTGTTAGTGATGTTATTTTTTAAATTTAAGATTATCTTGATCTTCAAATCCATGATGACAGTTGTTCATCATATTTAAAATGAGAAAATGCTGGTACCCTTGAACTAATTGAGATACAAGTATAATAACAGAACATGCACAAACTTTTTATGGGTCATTTATACAATCTGGTGCCAATTTGACCTGGCAGCTATATTGAAACAACGGAAAGTACAATATATTTCAAAATATTTTTTATGCCGACTGGAACTGGAACCTAGTCTATCTTACACACTGAATAGATCACATACTGATGCTGAGATGTCAACATCGGTTACCTTCTATGCATTGAATGTTTATTGGAGTGCTAGCCAGAAGAGGGGCATGTGAGAAAGGAATGGCAGAGATAGATGAAGGCTAGGCAACTGGTGCTTAATCAGTTTTGTTCGAAAAATCAGTATGATGGGAGCTTTATTGTTTATTTTTAGTGACATGTTATCCCAGGTTACCATACACAAAGTTCATAACAAAGGTGTTAAGGGCTTTCATGGTTTCAATTGAGATAGGGAAGTAATGATCTTGGAGAGTGCGAGCTTCTTTAATTATTTCGTAGTACATTTATCATATATAGCCGGTTTACCATGACGACAATGACGACAGTTACTCTCCGATCCAATCAAGCTGTTATTACAGCTGGGATCATTATTTCATTAGAAAGTAACCTCTGTATGTTTGAACCTTTCCTCTAGATATAGAACATACAGTATCGTTAGTGGTGCGGAGGTGTACGTACATAGACATAGATATATCTATTTCAGCCTGATGACACGTTGCATTGATGGGCGTTCTGTACTGTCAGAAAATGTGTACATCAATTGCCAATTTCACTAAACATCGTAAATTTACGTCTGCGACTAGCAGTTATACCGGACCTATGTTTACACGTGTTTGGCATCCATTTCACACAGAAAATTACATCATTACGGGAGATTGAGCATTTTAATGATCAAAGAAAATTAAATATGTGTACTTAAAAACTATATTTGTTGTACAATAATAGTAATAAGAATTGTGTTTTAGTCGTAGATTTACGTTTACGTGCAAAACTAGACTTACGATGTTTGGTGAAATTGGGCCCTGGAGAATAAGATGAATAGTCCATTGTCCAGAGCTAGTTTGATAAGTGATGCCTTCAACAGCTGCTCAATTATGTGTGTTATTAAACAAGCATACACGAGTTTTAAACGCCTTCATTGAGAGACAGGTGATCATCCTATTCATTAAAACACAGCATGACTGAACGCGATAGTAACTATGGTATATCAGGTCAGGGTACGAGGTTTTCATTTGACAAGCGCAGTGTGACTGTATGGAATCTCGAACTATCATACGCCACTTTAGATAATCACTTTTATTCTGTCTCCACTACATTAATGAATGTCCTTAAAAGCATTTGTGTATGGTTACACGAAGAGCTCAAATCTTGCATACATAAGCCCATATAAAAGCGCTGGATAAAATGTGGTATTAACAGAGTAGAAGGAACAATGACGCTCCCGTCAGACTGCGACTCTCTCGGATAACACTGCCAATAACCTCACCTTCGTTCAGCTCTGCCGATCTTTTGTTACACAACCCTTTTTGTTGATATTGACTGGAGCTTGGTCAGTAGAAAATGCTGTGCCATTAGCATATATTATGAACTTTTGTTCATTTAAATTTGCAGTTCTAACATACGGTACATAAAATTATTTTGAAATACATAGCGCAATTTAATGTTTCAGTACAGCTGCCACGCCCTTCATGTTAGATTTCTAGGTCAAAATTACCTCAAATTGCAAAAAAGACGACATAAATAGATACCTCGTTTATTATTTTAACCTCATTAGTTTAAGGACACCAGCATGTTCTTATTTTAAATACGGTGGACAACGGCCATCTTGGATTTGAAGATAAAAGATAACCTGAAAATGCACAAAGTAACTCTCCTAAATATTGTACATCCTCCATTTTATGCAGATAGACACCTCTAATATAATTAATAAAGAAACTCTACTCATTAAATTTGGTCACTAGATTAGATCGGGTGGTCAAAAAGAAATTAGATAAGACGGAGGGGGGGGGGGGGGGGCAGGGGGTTAGAGTTGAAAATGGGCAGAATTTTGAAAATAGCAATTAGTAAAAAGGTTAATAGAATTTTTTTTTTTTTTTTTTTAAAAGGAAGAAAAAGTTACAAGCCAAAAATAAAAAAGAATTGACTGCTCGGTCGAATATTTATATACTTTGGAGCATTTTAGAAGGACAACCCAAAAATAAATAAGAGAAAGAAGAGAGGATCGGACTATTTAATAATATTAAAAAAAGAAAGTAATTTCGACATAAAATTTTGAACGAAGGTCTAAAAGTTTAAAATCCGATCTATATGTATACGTGAGTGGCCTCGTTAAGGCCGTTAGGGTGCACAGCTTGTAGGGACGAGATGGGTTGCATCCCGTCAAGAAAACCCCTAAATTGACAGTCAATAGACGTTGAAGGTGTAGTGCTGTGCTGAAATACAGATCTTGAGAAGCCGGATCCGTCTGAACGAGAGAGAGAATCAGACTAGGGTATATTCCAGTCGTCATAGGTTGGTATAATGGTGCGGACGGGCCCGTCTCCGGAGGATACGAGATGGTATCACAATAAAACAAAGTAAAGTCTAGAAAAGAGTAGTAGGGGCCGACCCCGCTTCCTATTTCTTCTTAGAGTGGGGCGGTCAATCTTCCAGTGCTGCTAGGACAGGCTCAAACATGTAGAGATTAAACGTGAACAACCGTGGCGTTCTGCAGAATGGCCGTCATACGAGTCACGGAAAAAAAAAGTCAACATAGTCAGACGGAGAAATGACGTGGAGGCAAGGAATCTCGCTAAAAAAGAATCCAACCTGGTGGTGCAGACTGTCGAAACGAGAAGCGTTCCAGCGTTCAGTCAGTTCCAATGGCCACATACATCCCAGTAGAAAACTTCACTTCGCTGATAAAAACAACAAAAGTGAAGGATCCCCAAGTCGAGCCGCGAAAGCACGCGCAGTGTGCACAGACATGTCTTACAGCGACGAGCTCCAGACTGTTAGATACAATTTATCTTACATATCTTCGTTTAAAAACCTATCAAACTCGCTTGTGAATATTAAATCTGACATTGCAGGTCATTTGTTCGTGATGACGTTAATACTATTGGAACTGACATTCAGTTCATTTGTACGTGATGACGTTAATGTATGCTGTGAATATTGGAACTGACAGTGCAGTTCATTTGTACGTGATGACGTTAATGTATGTTGTGAATATTGGAACTGACATTGCAATTCATTTGTACGTGAAGACGTTAATGTTTGTTGTGAATATTGGAATGGACATTCAGTTCATTTGTACGTGATGACGTTAATGTATGTTGTGAATATTGGAACTGACATTGCAGTTCATTTGTACGTGATGACGTTAATGCGTGTTATGAATATTGGAACTGACGTTGCAGTTCATTTGTACGTGGTGACGTTAATGTATGTAATGAATATTGGAACTGACATTGCAGTTCATTTGTACGTGATGACGTTAATGTATGTTGTGTATATTGGAACTGACATTGCAGTTCATTTGTACGTGATGACGTTAATGCGTGTTATGAATATTGGAACTGACATTGCAGTTCATTTGTACGTGATGACGTTAATGCGTGTTATGAATATTGGAACTGACATTGCAGTTCATATGTGCGCGATGACGTTAAATAAATAAATAAATAAACAAATAAATAAATACATGCACAAATAAATGAACAAATAAACAAACAAATAAACAAATAAATACCCCACAAACCATTCTTTGGTGCTCAGGATAACATCTAAAAACATCAGCACGTGATCATGACACGTAATTCAATTTTACATCACGATAGTTAAGTCAAGTGTGTTCTCATTAAACTTCTTGTTATATGACATCGTATTTGATGTGCACTTCGTACTTATATACACTCTTAATTGCAGTTCACAGACAAGCATGACAACTATTGTGTAGTGTCGTGCACTCGGCTAACATTGCAGCTCATTTGTACGTGGTGACGTTTTGCCAAGAACATTTCCTTTAATCAATCGACTGGCACTTGTTACATGTAAAGCACTGTTAATGGCTAATCGTTACTTTTTATGGAAGACCAGTCTACCGTAACACCTTTATTTTAAACCCCCAGATACATGTCAAGAAAAAAAAAGGAAAAAACTAAAAAAAGAGAAAGCCATCTCAAAATTTATCTATTGCCAGGAAGCAATATTATTAAGAACCACTATTCCCGTTGTCGTTGTAAATGACAATTACTAAAACGAAGCCCTGTTTTATGACTGCAATTTTTCAAAAACACATCGGGCGTCAAACTAAATATTGCGTTCCCTTTATGGTTTAATTTGGCTTACGTTGTCTGGATTTAGCGAGATTCCCGAGCCAGGGTGCATTAGCTTCTTTCACGCCGTCTTCATATAAAATCGCTGTGCTATGAAGTG